>NC_045426.1:254815812-255115812 GCF_902635505.1 Sarcophilus harrisii
TAACAATGAGATGATTCAAACCAGTTCCAGTTGTACAGTGATGAAGAGAGCCATCTACACCCCCAGAGAGGATTGTGGGAACTGAGTGTGAGACACAACATAGCATTCTCACTCTCTCTGTTGTTGTTTGCCTGAATTTTATTTTGCTTCTTTAAAAAACAAACTGTTTTGACTGCATTTTTCTTGTGTAGCACGATAATTGTATAAATATGTATGCATATATTAGATTTAACATATATTTCTACCATGTTTAACATATATTGGGCTACTGGTCATCGAGGGGTGGGTGTGGGAAAAGGGGGTAAATTGGAACACAAGGTTTTGCAAGGACTAATGTTGAAGAATTGTCCACGCATATGTTTTGAAAAATAAAAAGCTTTAATTTAAAAAAAAAGAATGCTGGACTCTGAGAACACCCTAAGAACCTCCAAGACCCCCACAAGAGCTGTCCCTCTTGGCAGGTTTGTAAGTGGTCATCAGCATGACCTTTTCCAGAAGAGTCTTCTCCCCTGTATTTGCACTGCTCTCCTGCAGGGGATGGATGATGATTTTGCTGCCTCTGCTGCCTCCCCTATGGGCTTTGCTTCAGGCCTCCTGAAATCTAGTTGACTTGCCTCCAGCTGGGCTTCCCTGGCTCCATGCCAAGCACTAAGAAGCCCGCACTACTCCCTGATCTCCAGGGAGCTGCAGGGATTAGGAAGGATGGTGGGGGTGGGGAAGGAGGGAGAAAAGCAGGCCTGAGGCCATGGGCAGCCTTGGTAAAGGAAACCTCAGGTACCCTGTCCATTTCTTCTCTTCTCTCCTCTCCTCTCCTCCCTTCACTCCCACTTTAGCATTCACCTGCTATCCATACATCCAAATCTTCTCCCGTAGCCTCTTTCAGTATAGTAGGAAAAAAACTGAGACTAGAATTTAGAGTGAGTTCTAGTCCCAACTCAGTCACTGAAAGGCAATGGAATAACTTCCCTCTGGGCTTTGGTTTCCCTTTCTAAAGAAAGGAAATGACAGCTGTTAAAGTAATACCACCCAAGTGAATAGCAAGGATGCTCTCTCAATGAATATACCCTTTTGATCTTTGCCCTTCCCCAGAGTCTTCTCCAGCACGCTCAATCATAACTTTCTTTCTGGGATTTTTTTTTAATAGGGCAGTTGGGATTAAGTGACTTTCCCAAGGTCACTCATGTGGTAAATGTTAAGTGACTGAGGCCAGATTTTAACTCAGGTCCTCCTGATTCCAGGATTGGTGTTCTATCTACTGTGTCATCTAGCTGTCCTATAAGTGTCCTTTCTGTACAACTCCACCTTCAGTCAATAGAGGAAAGATTTACCCATCTTTTAAATGGCATTAAAAAAAAAACTTTCCCTTGCATTAGGATTGTATATTTATCCTCTCTTATGAACTATAACCCTTTGAGTGATGGTCTTAATTACTCTTAGCATGCCTCATAGACTATAATATCAGAATATGCTAAAAGAAATGTTGTTAAATGGATGGAAGAGGTTGAATGGATAAAAGAGAAACCTCCATTTATGTAATGTTTTCTACAACAACCCAGATGAGCTAGATTGTATATTATAATTCCTATTTTATAAAGAAAGAAACAGTCCCATGAGATAAAGTGACTCACTGTTAAATAATGAGTCACTTATGTTGTTAAATAAACATAAGTGTAGGGGCAATAGGTGGTGCAGTAGATAGAGCATCAGCCCTGAAGTCAGGAGGACATCTCAGACACTTAACACTTCCTAGCTATGTGACCCTGGGCAAGTCACTTAACTCCAATTGCCTCAGCAAAAAAAAATAATAATAATAATAATAATAACTATAAGTGTCAATATTCAAATCCAATCCCAATATGACCAATATGGAAATCTGTCTTGTACAATTGCACATTTATAACCTGTGTCAAATTGTTTACCTTCTCAGGAAGAGGGAGGGGAAGAAAGAAGAGAATTTAGAACGTAACATTTTTTAAAATGTTAAAATTATTTTACATGTATTTGGGGGGAAATAAAATATTATTTTTTTAAAAAGATTTTAACTCAGATCTTCTGAATCTCTTCTTTAACCAATATCTGATTACTGAAGGCGCAGTCTCCATAGTTATATTAGTTTGAGAGTTCCTTTATCTATGACCTCAAAGGCCTCTTTCTATTTGCTTTTGACCTTTGATCCTGTGAAGTGTCAATCAAGCTAACCATGATTTGACTTTCATTCTCAAGATAGTGGGCTCATTCCTTTTTCTCTAAAACCTGAAGTCACTCTGTCTTTCTTTGCTGACCATCAGGTTTATCTCTTTGTTTCAGTTTGAAATTTCTTTCTCTGTAACTACCTGGATCTGAGATCTTGGGCAAATGATTGGACCACAGTTCTTTACTGTTCTTGCTCTACCATTCTGATTCAGAGAGAAGTAAAGGCATATTTAGTAATGGTTCTATGCTCTCCTACAGTGTGTCTGGCAGAAATTTTGCTTTTTCCTGAAATAGTCTCTTTTTCCTGGACTCATTTCCCAGCCAGAGGTATTGAGTTGTTTTTCCTCCTCGCCAGTTCCTCAGCTTCCAAGACTTTTTCAATGACCATTTCCATTCCCTGAACCAGTTCGTCTGGCTGTCTGATCTATTTTCTTCAAAACATCTTTCTTTTATTCTTCATCCCTACCTTTTGCCCTGACTCCAAGAATATCACAGACCCATCTGCATTTCCTACTTCTTGAATGCCTCAGTACAAACATTAGCATTTATAGATCCCACATTAACACCATATAACTTGTCTACAGTGAAACCAAATACATTTTGAGGGTGAGGTGAGGTGGGGAGGAGTAGGAGAAAAGATTTTTTGACAGAGTAGAAGGATTCTGGGATAGGAAAGAGAGTTAACTTATAAGGAAAAAAAGTTTCTAGTATACTTCATCTCAGAGATTGACTTTATAGACCTGACAAGGAAGAAAATTGGATAAATACAATATATTGGATTCAAGCAGTGATTGACACTTTCTTTCTGAACCACATAAATAGATATAGGACCAGCCCTCTGATATAACTTGATAGTTGCTAAAGTTGGTCCCTGGGGTCCCTTCACTACATGAAGTTTATTGACTTCTGTGCTTTCTTTTCTGGCAAATACCAGACACAGTGCCCCAGGACAAACCTTCCTCCTCACAATCTCACCATACATAGAATTGTACTCCATGAGCCTATAGACCTTATCTGACTCCTTCCTTCTTAACAAAATCTCTCTTTCATTGAGTCTTTTACCATACTGACCATATTTTCTATTTTTGTTTTTTTTGTTTGTTTGTTTGTTTTGAAAAGCAATTGGGGTTAAGTGACTTGCCCTGGGTCACACAGTTAGGAAGTGTTAATTGTCTGAGGCTGCATTTGAACTCCTGACTCTAGGGCTGGTGCTCTATCCATTGTGGCATCCAGCTGCCCTGACCATATTTTCTGGTCCAAAAATTTAAGGAAAAGATCTAACAAATATTTTCCCCTTGATTTGTAAATAGGATGAAATATTTGAAAACTGGATGTAGGATGAGAATGGGGAAAGGAAACAGTACAATATAAGGCACTGAGCTCTTACCTAGGTGATAGACACCTAATTTTTTTTCAGGGGTTAAAGTCCAAATCCTTTATTGTCTCTTTCTTAATATTTTTTAATTTTTTAATTTATTTATTTTTAACAGAACATATGCATGGGTAATTTTTTACAACATTATCCCTTGCGCTCACTTCTGTTCTGACTTTTCCCTTCTCTCCCTCCACCCCCTCCCCTAGATGGCAGGCAATCTTATACATGTTAAACATGTTAAAGTATATCCTAGATATAATATATGTGTGCAGATCCGTACAGTTCTCTTGTTGTACAAGAAAAATTGGATTCAGAAGGTAAAAATAACCTAGGAAGAAAAACAAAAATGCAAGTAAACCACATTCATTTCCCAGTGTTCCTTCTCTGGGTATAGCTGATTCTATCCATCATTGATCAATGGAAACTGAGTTAGATCTTCTCTTTGTCAAAGAAATCCACTTCCATCAGAATACATCCTCATACAGTATTGTTTTTGAAGTGTATAATGATCTCCTGGTTCTGCTCATTTCACTCAGCATCAGTTCATGTAAGGATAGACACCTATTTTGATAAGTTTACTTATGCTAAGATGTTAATAAGAGCCAAGTATTTAGTACCAACTGAAACCTTGTTCTTCTCAAGTGAGATTCTTGGATTTTTCCCAAGGGGTCATCAATGCTGTAAACCAGAAGAAAGACAAATCTAATGGTGGCATTCCAAGCTTTGCTGACACACCTATAGAAGAGGTCTTTTTCATAGTGCCATAGGTTTAGAGGTAAAAGATATCTTGGACATTATCTAGTTCAACTCCCTCAGTTTATACTGGAGGAAATGAAGGCCCAGTGAGATAAAATGATCTACCTAAGGTATTGATGTTGTTTATCCTTCATTCTGGAAAAGGAACTCAGGGATGTGATGCAATAATACACAAGTGAACTGGATTTCAATGAGGGAGGCTATGAAAGATCATCTCTCTCACTTTCCCCTCAGAACCATCTGGGTCCAGTGGCCAGATATAGATTAAGACAAGTGGAGATGGCCCTTTTAAACTAAGGTCTAATCAAGGATCAGAGAGGTTAAGTCATTTTCTTATGATCACCCAGCTAGTGAGTGTTGAGATTCAGCTCAGATTCAGGGTGTGCAAGGTCATCTTCCTCACTTTCCTCTCTAGATCCATCTGGGTCCTATGAGAGATGAATAATGGCCAGATATAGATCAGGACAACTGGAGATAGCTCTGAATATTTACCTAAGTAGTAAGTAGTTGAACCAGAATGTGAACTGAAGGCCTCTGACTTGAGATGCAGTGTTCTTATGTCTAGGGCAGTTAGATGGTACAGTAGATAGAGCACCAGGTCTATGGAATCAAATTCAGACTCAGCTGGGTGACCTTAGGCAAGTCACTTAAACATGTTTGCCTTACTTTTCTAATCTGTCAAATGGGGGTCAGACAACTGAAACTAAATATGCCTTTACTTCTCTCTGAAGTAATGGTAGAGCATTGGTAGCAATGGTAGAAGTAAATGGTAGAGCAAGAACAGTAAAGAACTGTGGTCCAATCATTTGCCCAAGATCTCATATCTAATTAATGGCAGAGTCTGGATTAGAACTCAGGTCTCCCAACTCTTAGTGCTGGCCCATGCTACTATCTTGTTTTAGGAAGATCTTATGTTTGTTCATCTCTTTAAATCTTTCAAAGTGTTTTCAGATGCATATACCTGAATCTTCACAACATCCCTGTGAGTTGAGAAGGGCAGATATTAATATTCCATTTTTAAGGGACCAGAGAGGGAAAGTAATTTGCCTAAAGTCACATAATGGGCCAAATGGGGACTAAAACCTTGGCTTCCTGTTTTCTCAGTCCAGGGCTCTTTTCCATTACATCATCTGAACTGTTGGCATTTAATTCAGTCAATTAGGGGATTCATCTAAGAAAGGAAAATTGGCAACTTATCCAAAAATGGATAAAGAGGGCCTGATCCTGAATATCTATGAGGGTCCTTGACTACTCTTCTCTTTGTTCAAACCTTCTATCAACCAGACAGACAGTCCTCTCTGGCTCTACCCAGACTGTCACCCCTACTCTTCATTCTCAACAAGGGTTCAACTCCTGCTAAGGGGCCTCTAGCTCAAGGTTTGGGACCATCTCCCCCACTTTGTTCCCAGATCCACAGGACCATCAAGGAGGGGTCACTCTCGGAAATGTAAAGAAGGGCAGAGTCTGGAACCAGAGCCACACCAGAAGCTGAAGGGCTTGAAAGCAGAGGAGAGTCTGTCCTTCCCCACTGATTCCTTTTCATCTCTCACATATTTTTGCAACTCACGTGCAGTCAGATAATAAATATAACATCTCCCACAGCAGCCACTCAGAACTAGCTCCCATCTGATTTCTCTCTCTCTCTCTCTCTTTCTCTCTCTCTCTCCCTCTCTCCTCCTTACTCTTCTCTCCTCTCCTCTTTTGCTCTTTCTGTCTCTCTGTCTCCTTGTCTTTCTGTCCCTCTGTATGTGTCTTTCTACCCCTCCTCTCCTCTCCTTTTCTCTTCTCTTCTTTCTCTCTCTCTGTCCCTCTCTGTGTCTCTATCTTTATATCTCTGTCTTTGTCTGTCTCTCAGTCTCTCTCTGTCTTTTTCTGTCTCTATCTTCTGTCTCTCCCTCCCTCCCTCCCTTCTTTCTCTTCCTCTCTCTTCCTCTCACTTTCCTTTAGTCTCTTCTAGTCTTCTCTCTCTCTTTGTCTTTCTGTCTCTCTTTGTCTCTCTGTGTGTGTGATTATCTCTCTCTCTCCTCCACTCCTCTTCTCTCCTCTCCTTTTCTTTCTCTCTGTCTTTGTCTTTATTTCTATCTCTCTCTCCATAACTCTCTCTGTCAGTCTGTCTCTCTCTGCCTCTCTGTTTCTATCTCTGTCTCTTTGTCTCTCTCCCTGTCTGTCTCTCTCTTTTTCTCTCATTTTCTCCCTATTTCAAGGAGGATGAAAGAGGGAGGGAGGGAGAGAGAGAGAGAGAGAGAGAGAGAGAGAGAGAGAGAGAGAGAGAGAGAGAGAGAGAGAGAGAGAGAGAGAGAGACTCCATCTTTTATCAAATGATTTTACCCTTTTATTTCTTCTAGATAAATAAAGCCCAATTCCCTTTTCTTCCTGCCCCTCAGAGATAGAGGCTGGTTCAAGGCCTACTTTGAGTAAGTAGCATTAGGAGAGCAAGGGAGAGAAGAAGGAAAGGATGGGAAAGAAGGGAGAAGAGTAAAATAAATAAGAAAATTGAAGTGGAGGAGGGAGAAACAGAGACAAAGAAAAAGAAGGGAAAAGATGGAGGAAAGAGAATGAATAAATGTACCTGTTAGTATGTAGGTTTGTGGTCAAGGACTCTTCATTTAGCATCATTTGTCTTTTCCTCTTCCCTATTACTATTGAGGGCACCAGCATCCTTTCAGTTATAGAGGTTGGCTGACATCTTCAACTCTTCTCTTTAACTTTGCGTATATGATCAGTTGCCAAGTCTTATCATTTCTACATGCACAATATTTCTCACATAAGTCCACTTCTTGATGGCTGCCTCATTCTCTCACTACTTCTAGGCTCATCTCCAGCCTCCCTCCACTTCATTCCTGGCCATGTCCTCACTAGACACCATGCTGCTAAACAGTGTGCCCTCCCTGTTCTGCTGACCCTTTCCAGTTCAGGAACCATAATCATATCAATTCTGTCATTCTGCTGGGAAAATGGTATGTCAGTCTGTTCCCCTGTTCATTATCCCTGAAACTTTCAAGGCCAAGATATCTTTCAGTCACATCTATTCCCCTATATGTCTCATCTTTCCTTATTAGAATTCAATTCGATTCGATTAGTTCAAACATTTATAAGCACTTACTATGTGCCAGACATTATGCTAAACCTGGGGATACAAGTAAAAGCAAAAAGAACGTCCTTGTCCTTGTCCTTGTCTTCAAGGGGTTCACTCATTCTAATGATTGAAGACAACATATAAAAGAGAGCTGAAAAGATAGGATGAGAAGAGGGGATATGGAAAAGTGAATTCTTCATCAAATGAAGGTTCTAAAAGAAACTCACCAACTGAAGAAGGTGGGTGAGGGGGCACTCCTAGCTGAGAAAGCCACTGAGCCTAATTTGAAGGAATAGTTTTGGGCACAGATGGAGTTGGGTTTGAGAAAAGATGCTTCTTGGTTCTTGGTACACAGTAAATGCTGATTCTCTCATTGATTCACTATTGTGTTTTAGGCCATTTGGAGTGTTGTTGGTTGAAATATTAGAGTGGTTTGCCATTTCCTTCTCCAGCTCATTTTAAAGATGGGGAAACTGAGGCAAACAGGGTGAAGTGACTTGTCCAGGGTCATACTACTAGTAAGTTTCTAAGGCCAGATTTGGACTTAGGAAAATGAGTCTTCTTGTCTTTAGGCCTTGAACTTTATCTATTATACCACCCAGCTGCCCCCCAATAGAAAGAGAAGGAGGGAGAAAGAGGGAGGTAGGGAAGGAAGGAAGGAAGGAAGGAAGGAAGGAAGGAAGGAAGGAAGGAAGGAAGGAAGGAAGGAAGGAAGGAAGAAAAGGTCTAGGATTTCTTTCAGATCCCTATTCTTCATAAAATCATTCATTCCTTCTCATTGGACATATTTCCTCCTCTGTGAAATAAGGCAAATGAAATGTATTTGGTCTCTGAGATACCCATCAGCTAGGAATTTCTATGGGTTCTAAGATCTTTAAAGGGCCATATGCCCCTGGCCAAAGCTAACCTTAAAGTTCTCCAAGAACATACTTATTTTGAGCTTAATTAAAACTGATGTCTAGAGAGGTGACACGATCACAATCTTTAAACTTGCTATTTGACCTTGAAAAAGTCCTTAGCTGCTCTCGCTAGAAATCATGGCTATAATTGTCCCTGTGTTGCAGCTGGGGAAAGTGAGGCACCTGTGGGTTAACTCCCTTGCCCAAGGTAGCAAAACAAATCTGTGGCTTCATAAGGACTAGAATTAAGCTATCCCCTTTCCCAGACCCAGCATGATTCCTGTTGCACCCTGTCTCCCAGAGAGTCTACCAAAAAAGCAGTCCAAGAAATATTGGCATCCACTCAAAAAAATCACCCTGCCAAAGAAGCTTAGACCTTCCATTTTCATTTAGGTCACATGTGGTTCCCTTTAGCTGTTTAATCTCAAAAGGAACTTCAGTCACAATTTCTTCATTCTCCAGAAAAAGGTTGGGGGAGGAAGGAAAATTTCGTTTAAATGTTCCAGCCTGAGCTCACTCAGGTGTGCTGATATTACAATAACCCACTAATATCTTTGAACCAGGCAGCTTCTGTGGAGCATCAGTTCAAACCAAAAGAGAGTTTATTTCCCCTGCTCAAAATTCTCATGTCACCATTCACTGAATGCTTGAAATGGGAATGACTTTTGT
This sequence comes from Sarcophilus harrisii, assembly GCF_902635505.1. NCBI lineage: Eukaryota > Metazoa > Chordata > Mammalia > Dasyuromorphia > Dasyuridae > Sarcophilus > Sarcophilus harrisii. The sequence goes on from NC_045426.1 coordinate 254,824,781, forward strand.
AATTGTTGTTATTGAGTTCTGTCAGTCATGTCCAACTCTTTGTGACCTAATTTGGGATTTTCTTGGCAAAAATGCTATACTTGTTTGCCATTTTTTTTTCTCCAGTTCATTTTACATATGAGAAAACCGAGGTAAACAAGGTGAAATGACTTGCCCAGTATGATACATCTCTCTCCAACTCTGACACTGTGCACTATGGCACTTCTTAGCTTCCCTCATGACTTCTAGAGATCTCTGGAACAAAGGTGTCTAAGGCAAACAAAAATGAGAGCCACCAACATTCCAATCCTACATAAGGATTTCTGCTGGGACATACCAACTTAGAAAACTGTGGTTTTATATTATCTATGTTCAAACATGTTTTTATTTATTTATTTTCACTTCTTATATTTTAAAAACATTTCTTTATTTATTTCACAAATCTGGCTCAGCTGCAGTTGTGAATGTTGAAGTCTAGGAGTTTGACATTTTTGATCTTTGGACACCTCTCATTTTACAGAGAAAAAAATTGAGACCCTTAGAGAGGAAGTCACTTGCCCAAAATGACACAAATAGAAAGGTTACAAAGTCAGGATTTGTTCCCAGGTCATCTATCCCCAATTTAGCTTTTTTCCCACTATGCTATGCTTCAGAAGGAGAGTAGAGGAAGAAATTTAGCATTCATCTCTCCTTGCCTGTGCCTAGAGGTATGGAAAAATAAGGAAAGCCCTGAATTAAGAGGAAAAAGACTGAGTCTTAGGCAACCCCTCTTAGGTCTGCTAGAACCCTCAGAATGTCACTCAAATTCTGTGAATATGATTATTTCCTATTGGTAAAATGGGAATAGGCAGCTAGTTGACCCAGGGGATAGAATGCTGGACCTGGATTCAGAAAGGCTTCTCTTCCTAATTTCAAATATGGCCTCAGACACTTACTAGCTGTGTGATCCTGGACAAGTCATTTAACCCTGTTTATCTCAGTTTCCTCATCTGTAAACTGAGCTGGAGTAGGAAATGATAAACCACTCCAGTATCTTTGCCAAGAAAACCCCAAATGGGGTTACAAAGAGTCAAACACAAATGAATGACTGAACAACAAATCTCACATAAGAATTCATTCTTAAAACTTTCAAGAACCTGCTCCTTGCTATCTGCCCAGTTTCCTTATGCATTATTCCATTCCACACACAGTCCTGTCCAGCTATCCTGCTCTACTTATTCCCCCTCAAATGTGATTTTCCTATCTCCCATTTCCATGCTTTTGCTCTGAAAATATTTCAATATCTCTATTGCTTTCTCCTTTTTTGTCTCCTCCACAGCTCGAAATATTGTTGTTTGTCCTTCATTTTTGAAAAAGGCCAGTGACATTGGGGGTAATGTCTTGACGTGTGCTGACAATTTTTTGTAGCTCTGTCTCATTTAAAGTTCAAAATATAATGCTCTCAGGAAGGTTTCAGAGACCCTCCTAACCTACCAGAGAGTAGCCAGGGAGAGTGGGAGATTCCCATCTCACTCTCTATACTTCTTATTAAGACCAAATACATGCAGACTCTGCTCAAAAAGGCAGATGCATGCAGAGAAGCTTGATTCATCCTGGTAACTGAGCCAAGGCTTTGCAGGCAGTTACCATATACATAATGGGACCGGACAGCTTTTGCCTCATTTCCCCCCTTCCTGTCTGTCTCTGACCAGCAGTGTTCATGGCATCTGCTCATGGCTCTCCTCCCCACTCAAAACCACTGAAATTCTAGACACAATTCCCCAAACTGTATTCCACTTTGTTACCCATTTTTTATAGCTAAGGAAATTAAGGCTCAGAGGTCAAATAATTTGCTCAAAGCCACACAGCTAGTAAAATGCTATACAGATTTTACAGTAAGCTTCTCTGGCTCCAAAGCCTCCAAAATCAGGATAGTTTGGCCTCTAGATGCAGACAAGGTTGTCCCTACCCTCAAGGAAAACATCAGTTAGGTGAATTAAATGGGATACAAGGCAGAGTGCGATCAAGGAAAGATTCAATCAAAGTGCTATTAGAAATTGAGGAGAGTAAGATCACTTCCATCAGGAAGATAGGTAAGGGAGGGCTTCCTAAGCTAAATGAGCTCTAAAGTCCCATCCAAGACTGAATCCTAGTGCATTGTATAAAGATCACAGGATCATAAATAGAGTGAAGGGGCCCTTTGAATCTCTCTGTTCCCATTTACAAACAAGGAAACTGAGGTCCAAAGAAGTTGTGATATAAGCATTACATATAGTCAGCATATGAACACATGTTCTCTGCCTCCAAATTTAACATTCTTGCCACCACATTAGGGAGAGAAACAGGGTGAATGGGACTTCAGGAATGGGTTGTAGTTATGTAAATGAACAGAAATGGAGAAGGAAAGACCAGACCAGGGAACAGCAAGTAGCCTGGTACATGGAAATAATGTGAAATAAGGCTAGAAGTGTAGGTTAGAGTCAAATTTTGGAACTAGCATTTTATATAACACTTTTAAGGCTTGAAAAGTACTTGATCCCTACAACAACTCATGAGATAGGTTCTGGTATTATGCCCATTTTACATATGAGAAAACTAATACTGATTAAGAGTTAAGTGACTTAGGGAGGGTTGCCCAGCTAAGTATCTAAGCTTAGATTTGAACTTATCTAACCCTGAATGAAGCATTTGTCCTTGAGTATCAGACCAAGGAATTTTTATTTTATCTTAGGAATTCCCTGTATAAATCTTAACAGGTCACTGCCAAGGTCAGATCTGTGCATTAGGAAGATTACTTTGGCAGCTATGTGAAAGATGGATTGTAGAAAAAAGAGACTAAAGATCAATAGACCGGTTATTTTGACAATAGTCAAGGTGATGTTTTGTTGTTCAGTGGTTTCAGTCATGTCCGACTCTTCGTGATCCCATTGGAGTTTTCTTGGCAGAAGTACTGGAGTGGTTTGCCTTTTTTTTTCTTCATTTTACATATGAAGCAATTAAGGCCAACAGGATGAAGTGACTTGCCTAGGATCACACAGCTAGTTAGTGTCTGAGGCCAGATTTGAACTCAGGAAGATGAGTCTTCTGACTCCAGGCTCAGTATTCTATCCTCTATGCCCCCTACTTGCCGCATCTAAGTTCTGAAGTTTTACAAAAGAGAATTCAATGAGTAGAACCAAGAGAACATTTTACACGACAACAAGATTACATGATTATCAACTCTGATAGATGTGACTCTTTTCAGCAATAAGGTGGTTCATGTCAATTCCAGTGAATTCGTGATGGAGAGAGTCATCGGTGTCCAGGAGGACTGTAGGGACTGGATGTGCATCATATAGCATAGTGTTTTCACCTTTTTGTTGCTGTTTGCTTGCTTTTTTCTTTTTCATTTTCCCCCTTTTTTAGTCTGATTTTTTGTGCAGTGTGGTGAATGTGGAGATGTGTGTGGAGGAGTTGTACATGTTTGACATATATTGGATTGCTTGCTGTCTGGGGAAGGGGGTAGGGGGAGGGAGGAAAGAGAAATTTGGAACACAGGGTTTTGCAGAGGTGAATGTTAAGGACTGTCTTTGCATGTATTTTAAAGATGAAGAACTATTATTTTAAAAATGATAGAAAGAGAATTCAAGATATTGGAATAGCAGGAAGAAGCGTAGCTAAGCTCTAACTCATCCACGCAAATCTAGCAAACAAACTAATATAAGTACTGATTAGGAAACCCCCTCCCCACCAAATCAGTGAGTCATTTTTCTAGTCCCATTTTCATTTTCCTAAGGATATAGACAGAGAAGTCTATAGACATTGGAGATAGGGTATAATAAGGAACAGCTAGATGAAAGATTCTATCCCAAGGAGAAGAAGCAAGAAACGGGGCAAGAAGGAATCCCAAATCCAGTACACTGGGACTGACCTTATACAAGCTTCAGGAATAAGTGACAATAGGTAATTGTTGGTTTCTTTTCACGCACTATCCTTTTTCAAATCACCAGTTCAAGACCGACTGAACATAGCAGTACTATTCCAGGGTGAAGAATGGGTATGGTTCCTAAGCTGTGAACTGAACAAGGACAGGTTTAGAACCAAGCTGTAGCTGCATAGATATGACCCTAGGAGAAAGAGAAATTTAAGCTTTAGTCCCCATCTCAGCATGAAGCTTGCCACAGAATAACCAGGATAAAAATTCCAAACCAGAGGGGAATCTGAAGCTGTTGCTCTAAATCACCAGAACTTTTCAACTAGCTGATAGTGGCTAAATCTAGCAGAAGTCTACTGGAATTCCAACCAGGGAAAGTCTACAGGTGTGTTTCTCAGACCCAAAACTAGATTAGGGATTTATACAGTTCAGACTAGAAGTGTAGCAATAATATTTTGCCCTAGGATAAGAGCATTGAAAACCTGAAAGTTATATCTTATTTTCCATCACAGAATTATGCAGAAGAGAAACTATTAATATCATCAATGCAGAAAAGCTTTCAAAACTAAGTCCAATGTTGCTATACATTGGACTACCTGAAAGTCATGACCAAAAAAAGAGCTTAGACATCATAATTCAAGAAATCATCAAAGAAAATTGACCAGTTCTTAGAACTAGAGGGCAAAATGGAAATAGAATTTATGATTAGTCACCTTCTGAAAGAAACACCAAAATGACAATTCTCAGTAATACCTTAGCCAAAATCCAGAACTTCCAAGTTAAAGAAAAGTATTTCAAATAGGAAAAAAAGAAGAATTCAAGAAGTGAGGAGCCACTGTCAGGACCACACAAGCCTCAGTAGTCACAAAATAAAGAAGCAGAATATCCTGTTACATTCACCTACCACAGTTGTTAAGTCATTTCCCCAATAATAGAACATCCCCTTCATCACCAATTCTTTGTTACCTCAAAAAGAACTGTTGTAAATATTTTTATATGGAAAGCCTCTTTTTTTTTATTTCTTTAGGGTAAAAGTCAAGCAGTAGTCTTGCTGGATCAAAAAATAGTTCATATTGACTTTTTTGTGATATGGACAAGTAACTTAAATTTTCTAAACCTTAGCTTTCTCATTCATAAAATGGGAATAATAATACCTACAATAATATGTTGATTATTTTTGCAGAAAATTTCCCCTCTTTTCCTTTAAAAAATTCTTATACGTTCCAATTCTGTAGGAGAGGTTAGGGGAAGAAGATAAAAAGATGAAATCTATTTCAATAATAAGAGTAGTATTTATGATGCTTTAAGGTTTACAAAACAGTATACATAAATCATCTCTAGTTGATCATCACAGCAACCTATGAGGTAGATGCTATTTTACAGATGAAGAAATTGGGACATAGAGAGGAATTAAGTGACTTGTCCAGGGTCATACAGCTAGTCATAACTTTGAAGTTAGACCCTACTGACTCCAAATCCAGAAATCTATTCACTATGCCACCTAGCTGTCTAAAGTTAAATTTCTTTAATTTTAAAAAGCAAACCCTACAGGTACCTATTTCTCAAGGTTGCCATAGGCTCTGATGAGTCAATGAATGTCAAATACTCTAAAAACTTGAAAGCACTTTATTAATGTTAGTGATGATGATGGTGGTGGTAATTATGATGATGATGATGATGGTGGTGGTGATGATGATGGTGATGATGATGACAAGCCTTTTCTGGTTTTCAGATGGGGAGAGTAAAAGGGAGTTGAAGGGAGATGCTTTAACTAAGGACTAATGGGAAGGCAGGAACACCAGGTAAAAGAAGTACCTCCCACTTAAATAATGATGGAAACTTGGATTTTTTTTTTCATTTGGAATGTTTTTTATAGGTTATAACTTGGCTTGGTATATAATTTTACACAGGGTTGTTCCTGAATCTTTCTCCCTGAAAGAACCTCCCAGGATGAACATTGCTGACAGTAAAACCTATCAAACTTGGACTGGAGAACAGCACCTTGGAATCTGGGTCATGGCTCTCTGTTCTCTAACTTGCTCCTTAACATCCAGCAGGTTGCCTTCCTCTAGGGGACTTGGTTTCTCCATCTGGAGAATGGGAAGGAAGCTGTTCTTGCTAAGACTGTGATAAGGATATGGGAGATAATTGAGTTGTCTGAGCACTATTGGAAGGGATTATTATCTCTCTCTGGCAGCTGGAGAAAGCAACAGTCACATCCCTGCCTTCCTTGATCCCTGCAGGCTCAGAAAAAACCGTCAGCCAGATAGAAGAGTCTTTCCTGAGAGTAGGTAGGAGAGGGTGGGGAGGGTGGAGAGGAAAGGAAGAGGAGAGAACTAGAATTGGCACCTCTCAACACCTCTGCTTTTTAAAAAATCTTCAGTGGTGCCTACTAATCGAAAGAGGAAAATCCAAACTCTTTTAAGTGACATCTCAGGCCTTCTATAATCTGAATCCAATCTTTCTTCCACACTTACCTAGTATTATCCTATCTGATTTGATCTTATTTTATCGCATCTCCTACTACCCTTTCATTTCCCCTCAGCTGGTCTGGAAACCCATATTTGTGGGGAAAAAAGAAGGAAAAACAAATTTAATTTTCTATGCTAGGAAGCAGTTAAATGCTGCTGGTGCTCAGGGCTAACCTGTGGGTAACAAAACTGTGAAGGTGACAGAAAAGATACCACTTAGATATCCAGAGCCAGAGGACTAACTCAGCCCCAATAAGACACAAAGGGATAAAATGTGCTCCCACATCTCAAGGGCTCACAAACAAAAAAGCTAGGTATTGCTGTGGATGAGGATCTGGAGCTAGATTCAGAAAGTCCTGATTTCAAATCCAGCCTCATATACTGATTAGGTGTATGACACTGAGCAAGTCACATAATATCTATCTGCCTCCGTTTCTTCAATTGTAAGATGGGAATAATAATAGCACTTCCCATCCAGGATTATTATTAGAATAAAATGAGAAAATATTTGTAAAATGCTTTGCAAAGCTTAAAGTGCTTATATAAAAGGTAGGTAGGTATTAGGAATAGCGGAAAGACAGCCACAAAAAGCAAAGCGAGTAGGGTCAGCGAAACAATATTCACAATGACTCCAACAATATGATGAAAAGAACAGCAAGCATAAAATAATGATAAAGAATAAGCTTGGTCCAAAAAAAGGCATGTGAGAAGACTCCCTCTGACTACTACCTCGTTGGCAGAGGTTGGGATCCACCCTCAAGCAACATTACATATCATGTCAGATTTTTTTCGAGGGGTTAATCCCTTTAAAAATATATTTTTCTTTTTCTCCTTTTCTTTCATTTAAAGACAAACATTCTTTGTTATGAAGGATGGTTGTCCATGATGGGGCAGGGGTAGTCCAGCTCTACCTGGGTGAAAAGCTAGGAGATGTCCAAACAAAATACATCAATAAAAAAAATCTATTTAAAAAAGAGAGAGAGAGAGAAAACTTAGTGATTAACCCAAAGAAATGTGTTATAAATGGCAAAATTCCAGGCAGCCCCAGGCTGATGTTTTTTACTGTTTTGGGGAGAGGAGACTCCCATCATACCATATGGTAATGGGTTGTCTGTTCTTTCAGACAGGTAGAGTCTGACCTCATTGCCAGCCTTCATTCCTTCTCTCTTTCCTCCTTTCTTTCATTCTTTTCCCCCCTCTCTTCCCACTGTAACAGAGAGAAAGTATTTGACAAGTCAAAAAAACTTTTTTTCCGTTGAAGAAAAGGAGAAAAAAATTAATAATTCAAAAAAAGGAGATTAAATGTTCAGCTCCCTTCGGGAGGTTTTTTTTTTTTTTTTTAAATAAAATAAAATAAAAAACTTCAATCATTTTCAGTTGAGTCAGTAATAGTGGGAGTTTGTTGCAGGTTGAATGTTCCTTCCATGCCCTCCCCCCTCCAAATCCTTTTCTGCCTGGAGCTGAGCTCTCTGCACCCAAAAGACTGAGGAGTGTGTATGTGAGTGAATAGCTGGTGGGGGAGTTGCTGGGTGACTGATTGCTTACGCCAGTTGTTATGCAACTGGCTGGGGGGAGGCGACTGGGAAATTTAGATGGAAGCTTTGTGGAGAAGGAGGGGGGGAGAATCAAAGGTCACTCAGTGAGTTCAGGGCAGACTTCTACTACTTCTGCCCCCAACTGTAAGAATTCTATCCTAGTTCACTGTCCTTTGGCATGAAATGTCAGCATTCTAGGGGCATAATGTATAAAATGTTGGACCTAGAGTTAAGAAGATGAATTTCAGTTCTGCCTCATACCCTTCCTAGCCTTGTGACCCTCAGCAAGTTTATTTACTTCTTTCAGTTTCTTGATCTTTAAAATGGGAATAATAGTAACCCTTACCTCATAAGGTTGTTGTGATGTTCAAATGAGACAATGTATGTAAAACACTATGAAAATCTTTACAAGTGCTATATAAATATTTTTGTTCAGTTATTTCAATCATGGCTGACGTTTTATGACTCTATTTGGGGTTTTCTTGTCAAAGATACTGGAGTGGTTTGCCATTTCCTTCTCATTTTATAAATGAAGAAACCGAGGCAAACAGAGTGAAATGGTCACCTGGTCTATAACTGAACAAGAAGCCCTTCTGTAACATGCCTAACTAATGTTCAATCAACTTTTGCTGGAAGCCCTCCAAAGAAGGCAGCCCACCATATTCCAAGGCAGTCTATTCCTCTTGGGGATAACCTAGACTTCCAGCCTGTTCGGACCCCTTTGCAACTTTCAATTGTTATATCTAATTCTGACCCTTAACATCTGTCAAGTTGTAATATGTCCATTCTCTTTTCCACTGAAATGCAATATTGTGTCAGGAATGGTGGTGCGGATGTAGGATCTAAGCTACTGAGGAGGCTGAAACAAATGGAACTCTTGATCTTGGGAGTTCTGAGCTGCAGGGAGCTATGCCAATAGAATGTTTGCACTGGGTTCCACATCAAGGTAGTGGTCTTCTCAACTCCAGATCCCATACTCTATCCACTGCATCATACAGCTGACCCTTTGATGAATAAACTATCTATTCATATCCCCTCTGGTTCTAACATCCTGATGTTGATGTAACCATCAGTAATTATGAGCTCTTGCTACAGAACTATCCCACCTCCTTTTTTTAAGGAATCAACCAGTCCATCAACAAATATTTATTAAGTGCCTACTATATACTAGGAGACAAAGATTAAAACAATCCCTATTCTTTGATATCTTTCAGACTGCTTCCCCTACACAAGTCTTCCTTGGTATTATGTTTCTTTGGTACTCATGTCCATAACATTCCTCTGGATACACACCATAAACTTCTCCCACATATACAACAGAATGTAGGGTCTGTGAAGGCAGGGATTGTGTCATTTTTCATCACTCTATGCCCAGTACCAATATAATGATTGGTATAATTTGAATACTTTTTAAAGGGTTGGCTGAGTTTGAATTTGGTCTTCTAGTCTCTAATCTCTTCTTTTCCAATTAATCCTATATATTTTTTGAAAAGTCATCTTACCTATGCAACATTCACATTATACCAGTCTCCCTAATGACTCTTCACTATAAAAGAGATAGGTACAATATAGGTGCAATATAGGTACAAAATAAAGATAAATATATAGGCATAAAATAAAGACAAAGCAATTTTTAATTGTACTGACTTTTTTTTTGTTACTATGCCAGATTATTGATTTATTTTGAGATTATAGCTCATTAAGAACTCCTGATCATTCCCCATCCCCCATACAAATTGTAGTCTAGTCATTTTACAGATGAGACTAAGAAAAAATTAATGACTATGGAAATGTGACTGAAACTCGGATCATTCTTTTTTATCTCACAAAGGAGATAGGAAAAGGAACACATTCCTGGCAGGAAGTAGAAAGAGGATAAAGGAGGGAGAGAGAAGGAGGTGGGGGGAGTGGGAATTAATGAGTCTTGTTGAGGAAATATTTTGCCTCCCCAACAAGGGAGAGGAAGGTGCTCACTAACTATCTATTGGGGATCTCATCAAGCAGTCTTTATCATTCTACTCCAACTCCCAGCCAGACCACAGAGGACAACCCATCAGGAGGCTTCTGATTTGTTTGCTAGCAGGAACTCTGGAAGCCAACTCACTGAGCTGAGCTTGATTGCTTGGATTAATCTGGTCTTAACACATAGTGACAAGATCATCATGAACTAAACCCACTTCAGGTTCAAATCTGGTTACACAAACTTTCTCATTCTGTCAAACTCTGCCTCAGAATAGGAAAGTGATTAGATTAAAGAAGACATGGAAAAAGGATAAGAAGTCTTTTCACTGAGCCTGGGAATTCCTTAAATTGCCCAAGTTTGTGTTGGGGTCTGGGACTGGTGGCACTTCAGGCTCTTAGAGTCTCAGGGTATGATTAAGGAGGCCTGGACAGACTCTTATCCCTAAATGATCTCTTTGGACTATTTCCCAAGATTCCAAACATCACAATTGGGGAGTAATGGGACCTTTAAGGAAGTCACTTCTCTTTTTGTCAGCTGTGAAACCGAAGAAGGAAGGAACTGTGTTAATAAAGAGGAGTTTCAGAGTCTGGAAGTTCAGGTCTTGCTTCTGACACATTCTGGTTGTTCTTAAACACTCAGTCCCACCGCCCCCCTTCCCGGGCAACTCTTTAATAGTAGCAATTGCAGAGCAGGTAGTGATCAAAATTCATAGATTTGCTTCTTTTGAGTTTTAGGCATTAGTGAAATCAGAGATCTGGTCATACATGTGTACATGTATGTGTGAATGTATATATGCACATGTCTGTGTGTGCATACATTATGCGCACATATATGGAGGTGTGTACATACACACATGTGCTCTTATTAGCTTAAATGACATTAAGACTTTTGGAACACTAAATAGATGCATACATACATACATATATACATATAGATGCATGGATAGATAAATATAGATAGGCAGATAGGTAGACCCATACATACTTACACACATGGATGGATAGATAGATACATACATAGATGGACAGATAGATAAGTAAACAGATATACATAGGCAGAGAGAGATGGGTAGATACTTAAGAGAGATTGACAGATAGACATACATATATACTTATATGGATAAATTAATACGTACATACAGAAATGGTTGTATATATAGATGGATATATATATATATAGGCAGAGAGAGATATAGGCAGATATGTAAATATGTTCATATGTACATAATACAGATAAATAGATAAAGATATAGAGAGAGACAGATTGAAATACTGATACAGATATATAGCTATAGATACATTTAGAAACAGATGCAGTTATATAGATACAGATGCAGATAGATATATAGATATCTATCCCATTTTCTCCACAAGGATCATAGGACACAATAATTTATCTAGCTCCTTACAGTTTATAAAGCAAATGCAAATGCAAAAAATTAAGCAAATCCCAATCTCTGATATATATTATTTACCCCTCCTATATTGGTAAGATGTAGCCAATTATTCTCACCTCCCCCCAGGTTCTTCTCCATATTTATCTCCATGCCCCCAATAGAGTGTAAGCACATTGAAAGCAGGGACTACTTTTGTTTTACTAAATCAATTCATTTTTTAAATTTTTTTTAAAGTAATAAGCATTTATTTTCTTTCTCAGCCCCCTGTCCCCACTAGGAAAAGAAAGAAAACAAAACAAAATCCTTGCAACAAATATGCAATAATTTTTCATCTCCATTTCTTCCCATATCTTAGCCAGGATGGAAGAGGAGGATTCAGAAGCTTCATTGTGTTCACATGGTATGCTCCATAAGGGAAAGGACTCTTGTTTCTTGTCTCAATACTTCCAGCAACTAGGATGGTGTCTGGCACATAGTAGAAACTAAATAAATATTTGTTGCTGTTTCTGTTGAGAATAGGGGCATAAAGAAAAGTAGTTTTCTTTAGCTACTCTAGACTTAGACCTACCTAGAATGATACATTTTAGTAGTTATAAGATTCCTAGAAGGAAGCTTAGAAATCTTCTGTAGTAATCCCTTCCACATCATGACTCCAACTTTTTCCATCATGGTTTCTTAAATGGGAATTTGGGGGGATCTTTGGAGACAACACATGATGACACAGATCAGCAAATGACACAGGAAAAGTTTTGAAACTCAGAAATGCATAGTATATATGTATACTATCATATAATATCAATATATCTTATTTTCTAATATCATTATAATTCAGACACCTACTCTGGTGCCAAAAAAATTTACATGGATTTTTCAGACCACAGGGGTGCTGCATACCTAATCCCTAAGATGTGGACGGGATAATGGTAACCTAAGTCCTACATGTTACAAATGAGAAAAGTGAGCTCTCGGGGACAAGAAAGCAATTGCCCAAGTTCATACAGAAGTGCCAAGTCTTCTGATATCACATTCAATAATTATTCCATTACACTTAGATTTCTCTCTATTTACGATGGGATGTCCATATTGTACATGATGTACAAGGTTATGTATAATAAAAAAGAAAGAAACTAAACCTAGATTTGTCTAGGGACAAGTAGCATGTATCAAATTACCAGATAACATTTATGCTGACTGCTTTCACAGAAAGCAGGTTTCACAGAGACCTGTCCTAGATAATACAGATATGAAGGGGGCTCTTAAACATCTCCTTAGAAGTCTTGCTCTTGGATTGTATCGAAAGATGTGAAAAGTGTGTGTACAATCAACAAGCATTTATTAATCACCTACAGGGTGCCAAGTGCTATGCTAGGTGCTGAGGATACAACACAAAGATGAAACAGTTCCTGTCATCAAGAAATTTATATCCCATTGGGGGAGAAAATGTTTACATATGTATATATATATATATATATATATATATATATACACATACATATGTGTGGGTATTATTTAAAGGATAAGCATCTAGGTGGCACAGTGGATATCTAGTTGGACCTAGAATCAAGAAAGCCAGAGTTCAAAATCCAGCCTCAGACATTAACTAACTAGCAGTGTGATTCTGGGCAACTTAATCTCTCTCAGCCTCAGTTTCCTCATGATATAGTAGACAGAACACCAAGCCTGGAGTCAGGAAGATCTGAGTTCAAATCTACCCCTAGACACTCACTAGATATATAATCCTGAGCAAGTCACTTCATTGTGTCTGCCTCAGTTTGTTCATCTGTAAAATGAACTGGAAAAGGAAATGGCAAACCACTCTATTATCTTTGCCAAGAAAACCACAAGTGGGATCATGAAAGTCATTCACGACTGAACCACAAAAAGCTTCATTACATAATAAGTTCCCCATCCATGAAGATGTACAAGGACTGTATGTTTCCCTGTAGGGACTGATCTAGAGGGGATTCCTGCATAAGATAGGAAACTGGACTAAATGATGCTTTACAATGGGGACAGAACCCAAGTGTTCTACCTCTCAGGTCCATGCGCTAAGTTCCACACATATACCCCTCTTCCCAAATTCTCAGTTCTACCAATTCGCCCTTGTGACCTAAGCAAGTCATTTTCCCTCTCTGGGCTTTAGTTTCCTTTTCTGTAAAACGAGCCAGTTAAATTAGATGACCTCTAAAGACTGTCTTACCCTTCCCTCTGGGTCTCTTCTCTTAGTGGACATTTTCTCCCTTAAGTTCTGAACCATCTCTTATCTAAGAGCTGATTCTTTGAGGGCTAGATTTGTTGACATGATATGATGATGATGATGATGATGATGATGATGATGATGATCCCAATAACTTTCAATTATAGTACTTTAATATTTAAAAAGCACATTCCTTCCAACAAGCCTTGTTAAGATGATAGTACAACTATTCCTAACAATTCCTTTTTACCAATGACATTATTAGAATTTCAAAATCTCACCAAGTCCCTTAAAGGCAAGATTTGTAACTTACCCTTCCTTAGGATATTCTATGAAAACCCCAGCTAGGTTCTGATTAGTACAAATAATGGCTCCCCTGAAGGTGTCTTATTATTCTAATTCCCACAGCAAGTTTCCACTAGGCTAGAACCAATTACCATATTTTATATAATTATAATTTCAAATAGTATAAAGTCAAATGCATGTGAACACTTCAGGGGATTAATTATTCACCCTAATCGGGGACCTACCTGTGGATACAATTGTTGAGCATCTCAGAGACCCTAAGTCCCTGAAGTTCTCAACTGAGAATTATGATCAATTGAAGCTGGGGGATTACTGTATCACAATAAATTATGATATATAGAGGGCCCCCAAAAAATTTATATACACAGGAGACATATATATATATATATATATATATATATATATATATATATATATACATATATCCTGGTATTTTATTGGGGGTTCAGACTTTTCCAGCTAACAATTTCCTATAATCTACTTTGCTTGGTTTCCATTCCACAAACATCATACTTACCTTGGGACAAACTAGATCACCTAAAATCCCATCATTCTGGAGAATGATTCAGCTATCATACTCAATACCTCCTCAGCACTATCACTTGCCTCTTCCTGTGATTGGAGGGGCTGGAGGGGAACAATAAATTCCTCCCAAGGTCTCTCTTTATAAAAGAATCAATTTTTTCCAACTAACTTTATTTCCCATCAGCTGCTATGCTTGTCCCCCAACTTTTTTTTGGCTTCCTTTTGTGTATTGTCTTTCTCCATTTAGATTGTTGGTTTCTTGAGGGCAGGAACTCTATTTTTTTTATTTGCAGTGCTTAGCATAGTAGGCATTTGATAAATGTTTATTAATTATTGAATATTGATCAATCTCCATACCTGGAACAGTGTTGTTTTCTTCATTTCATGCTATGGAAAACTTACTCTGAGGAAGAAACCAAAAAGAATAAGTAAGGCTACCTTCTCCAAGATGTTTTGCCAAGGTGGCATAGGAGATAGTGTTGGATATGGAAATGGGCAATGTCCCTAGGATGGCATGTTGTTTGTTGTTCGGTTATTCAGTCACATTCAGTTCTTCGTGACCTCATGGACCATAGCACATCAGGTCCTTCTATATTCTCCACTATCATTTGAAGTCTGTCCAAGTTTACTTTCATTGTTTCCATGGCACTTACTTATCATCTTTTCTGCCATCTCCTCTTCCTTTTGCCTTCAATCTTTCCCAACATTAGGATCTTTTCTATAAGTCCTATCTTCTTATTATGCAAAGTATTTAAGTTACAGCTTCAATATTTGACCTTCCAGTCAAAGAATTAAATTCTTTAATTATTGACTGATTTGACCTCCTTGTTTCCAAGGAACTCTCAAAAATCTTCAGCATCACAAAAATCACAACACCAGTGTCAATTCTATAGCACTCAGCTTTCCTTATAGGTCAATTCTTACTGGTATGCACTGTTACCAGAAAAACCTTTGCTTTGACTATGTGGATCTTTAGCAGCACAGTAATGTCTCTGCTTTTTAGTATGCTATCCAGATTTTCCGTAGCTTTTCTTCCAAGGAACAAGCATCTTTTAATTTCATAGCTGCAATTGCTGTCTGCAGTGATCTTTGAGACCAAGAATATAAAATCTGACACTGCTTCCATTTCTTCCCTATTTGCCAGGAAGTGATGGGACCAGTGGCCAAGGTCTCAGTGTTGTTGGTTTTTTTAAAATGTTAAGCTTCAAGCAAGCTTTTACAGTCTCTTCTTTCACTCTCATTAAGAAGCTCCTTAATTCCTCTTCACTTTCTGCCAGAGTGATATCATTTGCATATCTGAGATTATTGATAGTTCTCCTGGAAATCTTAATTCCAGCATTTGATTCATCCAGTCTGGCTTTTCACATGATGCATTCTATATAGAAGTTAAATAAATAAGTGACAACATGCGACCTTGTCCTATTCCTTTTCCAATCTTAAACCAATCTGTTGTTCCATGTTTAGTTCTAATTGTTGCTTCTTGACCATCATACAATTTCCTCAGGAAGTAAAATAATCTTATATCTATGGTGATCCACAAAGTCAAAGGCTTTAGTATAGCCTGGGATGGCAGCTAACTAGCCACAGTCATCAATTATTTTTAGACCAATTCTGTGATATCACTGCTATAAGGAACTCTGGGGAAGTAAACCCCTACAATTACAGAACAGATTCTATAATTTAAAATCTTAGAGTTGTCTGGGGTGTGGAAATATTTATGTTGACTGGTCAGTCATATAGTTGGTATTTGTGAGAAACGGGATTCAACTCAGGTCTTCTTAACTCCAAACCTGGTTTTCTTATCCATTTCATCATGCTTTAATCTAGATTCCAGTGGCATAGTGCATCAAGCATTAGACTTAGAGTCCAGAAGACCTAAGTTCAAATTCTAACTTAAACACTAGTTATATGATCTTAGATCATATAGTGACTTAAGAGGTTAAGTCACATAAACTATCTCAACCTCAGTCTTCTCATCTGCAAAATGGGGATAATTATACCACCAACTTCATAGGGTGAAGATCAAATGAGACAACCATGGTAAAATGTGGTAATGGTAAAAGTGCTTTGTTAAATCTTAAAATGTTTTATAAATGTTGACTATTGTTATCATTATTATTATCATTATTATTCTCAGGCTACTAGAGTAGCTCCCAAATATTATCCCTCGAAGTCTTGCCCTTAAATTGACCACATACACACACACACACACACACACACGGATCACCAAAGAGAAAACACCCCTGTTTGGTCTGCTAATCTATTCTCTACCTCCTATAATCACCTTTAAAAAAAAAGAGGAAAAGTCCTTAAAGACCAGGATTCTCAAAGCACCCTCATGTAAAAGAGGCAGGAGAATTATTACCTGAGGCAAAACTCTAAGAATATTTTAGTTCAAATCCTACCATCACAGATAAACCCACTTCTTTAATATCCTGAGCTATTAAATAGAAACCGTCATACTGAAAGGATTCTTCTCCCATTATGATTATTGGGCTTACCTGAGACAAGATCATGAACCCAAAGTACTCTGAAAATGTGAAAGCCTAGGTAATTAAGGAAGGACCCTGTGACCACCTCCAGTGGTAAACAAGGTGAAGGCAGGCTTTGCCATCACACACACACCACCACCCCCATCCAGCTGGATCATTCTAAGAGAGGTCAAATGCCCACCTATATCTGCTACCCCTAGCCATGAACTTCAGTGCCCTGTCCATCCCTCTAGGAGCAGCATGGCAGTGGAAAGGACCCTAAAAAAGGAATCGGAAGAGCCAATTTCAACTTTGTGTTGTCATTCACTGACAGCATTAGCTTAAATTCCCTAGGTCTCAGATTCCCCTGATGAAATGATGCAAACATAGCACTAGGGACCTGCATTTAATTCCCATTTCTCACTATCTATGAGACCATGAGTGAACCATTTAATCTCCCCAGGACTCAGTTTCTTCATCTGTAAAATGAGGGGGTTGTACCAGATGGCCTCTAAACTCTCTTCCAGCTCTCAAGAATGGATACTTTCTAAAGCCTTCTAGCTTTTCATGCTGTGTTTGATCCTTTTTGCCTCTGATGAAAGATGGAACTTGTCCCACTTGCGTTTGGAGTCTCCCTCTGAGCTGAGCCTGGCCAACCTGCCCCAAATAGCACTGGATCTGATGAATGATGCTCAATAAATGGTGAGTGAATGAATGAATCCCTGGTTCTATTTCCAAGATACAGGCTTTTAATAGCCTAATAAACGAAAGCTATTTCCATGGCAATTCAGAGTGACGACTTTTCCAGGGAGAGAGGAAGAGGAAGAGTAGAAGAAAGAAATTGTCCTTTATCCAGGCCCAGGGTATAAATAGCTTTAATGGAGCCATGAGAATCAGAAAATTCCCTTAATTTGGTCAAAATCCAGTCTGGGCACAGACTAATAGAGCCCAGAATTTAGAATAAAAAATAATAATAATGATTAGAAAAGACCCAATTTAATCTAGAGTTTCTTAACCTGATGTCCATGAACTTGTTGTTTGTTTATTTGTAAAATAAACCTTTGGTATCAGATATAAAATCCTCTTTCTCACATTCACAAATTGGTCCCCTCCTATCTTTCCAGTCTTATACCTGATTCTTCCTCCTACATACTCTAATCCAGGATCCCTGGCCTCCTTGCTGTTTCTGAAATAAATCCCACCCCCCATCTCTCTGATCCAGGCATTTTCATTGACATTCCCTCATGTCTTGGAAAAGTCTCCCTGCTTATCTCCACTTCTTGGCTTCCTGGCTTCTTTCAAGTCCCAGATAAAATCCTACCCTCCCTTTGTAGTCCCCCATCCCCACCCCACTTAATTCTAGTACCTTCCCTCCACTGATGAGTGATGATTTCCAATTCTCCAGTATATGTTTGTAAATAGTTATTTACAAGTTTTCTCCCTTATTAGTTTGTGAGTTCCTTGGGAGGGATGGTCTTTTGCTTTCCTTTGTATACCACTTAGCACAGTACTTTAGCATATTAAGTAAATGCTTATTGGCTGACTAACTATATTTCAATCTAGTGAGTTTTTTTTTATTTTATGAGGGAAAAAACATTAGTCTGACAAGGGAGACATCAGGATTTATCAGACTGGATCAGATGGAATCAGAGATTCTATCACACAAAAAAATGTATGACCAGAATCCCTTGGTTTAGCCTAACCTTCCATCCAGGAGAGAAATCCATTAAATCACTCTTGATAGAAGCTTGGAAACTTCCAAAGAATAGGAGCCCCATTACCTTTCAGAGCAACCCAACCCACTGTTAAGAAAAATAAAAACCACAAAAATGAAGAGTGATCTGAAGACAGTGATAGAATTCCAGAACTTCAATTCTGGAAAGAACCTTGATATTCACCTCTCCAATGCTTTAAAACCTTTTAGAATATAAGGACCCTTTTTTGACAACAAGAAATTTCACGGACCCTCA
Source organism: Sarcophilus harrisii (assembly GCF_902635505.1). Lineage (NCBI taxonomy): Eukaryota > Metazoa > Chordata > Mammalia > Dasyuromorphia > Dasyuridae > Sarcophilus > Sarcophilus harrisii. The sequence continues at coordinate 254,843,486 of NC_045426.1, forward strand.
CATGAAAGTTAGTTTTATTCACACTGTATATTTTGTAACAGCTAAATAAAGATCAAAATGATGCTTTGTGCACATATGGTTTTGAAGATTCCAAAGGCCCCTAGGGATTCAGGGCCCACTGCTCTAGTCCACCCCCTCATTTTACAAAGAAGAAAACGAGGCCCATAAAGAGAAAGTTATTTGGCTCAGATCACATATATAGCTTGTGATGTGGCTGAGCCTGGACATGAATTCAGATTTCTGATTCTAAATACAGGATTCTTCCTAACACTACACACACTCAATTCTGCCATTTGCTAACCATGTAACTCCTTGGACCACTAACTTACCTTCTCCAGTCTTTAATTTATTTGTCTTTAAAATAAGTGTGATCATACATGCTCTGCCTACTTTACAAGGCTGCAGGTGATAGCATTTAGTAGAAAGACCTTTGCAGGCTGTAAAGCATTTTACAAATATCTAAGGAAAGGGATTCTTCATCTATATGGTCAAGTTAGTGCTACAATTAGCATTTCTTAGGGGCTTTCTGTGAGCCAGTCACTGTGCTAAGTGCTGAAAATACAAAGAAAATCAAAAAAGTTCTTGCCCTCATGAAACTTACATTCTAATGGAGGGGACAATATACAAATAACTTTATACCTATAAATTTTATGCAAATGAAAGATAATCTTCAGGGATATGTAAGCAAATATTTAGCACTTGGGCAGGTGGAGGTGGGGAACAGAAGGAAACAACATCTAATCTGTATTATTAATATTTTCTCTATCATTTTTTAAAAATCTAAACAATTAGCAAACAATAAATTAGGCATTAATTTGTAGTGTTTGCTGGTTTCTAAAGTACATACATTTACAAAGAAAATTTAATAATCTCCAACAATTCTGGAGAGCAATTTGGAATTATGCCCAAAAGGCTATAAAACTGTGCATACCCTTTGACCCAGCAGTGCCATTACTGGGTCTGTATTCCAAGGAAATCATAAGAGAAAAGGACCCATGTGCAAAAATGTAGCAGCTCTTTTGTGGTAGCAAAGTATTGGGAAAAGAGTGGATCAATTGGGGAATGGCTGAACAAGTTGTGGTATATGCAGGTAATAGAATATTATTGTTCTATAAAAATGATGAACAAGCTGATTTTTAAAAAACCTGGAGAGATTTACATGAACTGATGCTAAACTAAACAAATAGATCCAGGAATACATTGTATACAATAATAGCAAGAATGTGTGATGATCCACTATGAAAGATTTACTTCTTCTCAGTGGTTCAGTGATCCAAAGCAATCCCAATAGACTTTGGACAGAAAATGCCATCTGCATCCAGAAAAAGATCTGAGATTAAATGTAAATCAACATATGCTATGTCCATTTCTTTTTTTCTGTTTTTTATATCTCTTCCATGGTTTTTCCCTTTTGTTCTGATTTTTCTCTTCCAACATGATTCATAAAGCAATGTGTATTAAAAATAAATAAATTTATTAGGAAAAAAGAAAATTTAATCTATTCTCAAGAACATGTATGAGCTGACTCCATCACCCTTAGATAATCTTAGAAGAGACTCTGGAGATGGGGGCAAGGGTAGAGGAAAGACCAAGAAAGATATCCTATAACAAGTGGGCTTTGAGTACTGTCTTGAGGAAAGCTAGGAAGTAAAGATGAGAAGAGGGAACACTCCAAACAAGGGGATTAGCCAGGAAAAGATTTTGTTGCAAGACATAGTGTTTTATATGAAGGAATGACAAGGAAACTAGTGTTGTATTGAAGAGCATAAGGAAGAGAGTGAAGTATTATAAAACTGGAAAGGAAGGAAGAAGCCAGGTTATGAGTGGCTTTAAAAAACCAGCAAATGATTTTATATTTGATCCTAGAAGTACTAGGGAGCTACTGGATTTTATTGAGTAAAGGTCAGACCCATGCTTTAGGAAAACCATTTTGGCAGCTAAATGGAATATCAATTAGAATGGAAAACTCCATAGAAATACTTTTTTCTTTAGTTATTTGAACGGAATTTAGGCATATATGAGTTAATGTGAGCAGGACTTGAGATAAGAGTTGTTTCTTTTTTATTATTAAAAAAGGTGTTTGGGTTTATTTGTTTTTTAAAATAAAAATTCACCTTTTCTTCCTGCTACAGCTTCTTTCTTTGGAAAAGTAAAAAAAAAAAAAAAAAAATTTCATGTTAAACATATAGTCAAACAAAATAAATTCTCACATTGGCCATATTCAAAGAAAATTTGTCTATTTTCACTCTGAATCTATTAAGAGGTAGGTAGTCTTTTGCATTGAGTCTTCTGCAGTCATAGTCGACATAGTATTGATCAGATTTTCTAAGACATTCAAAGTTAATTATCCTTACAATATTGTTGTTATCATATAAATTATTCTCCTGGTTCTGCTCACTTCATATTGCAATAATTCATATAAGCCTTCCTAAGTTTCTCTGAAAAAAGTCACTTTGGGAAATTGAATGGATGCCCCAGTAGAGGAATGGCTGAATAAGGGATGACATACAAATGTAATGGAATATTATTGTTGTATAAGAAATGATGAGCAGGCCGATGTCAGAAAAGCCTGGAAAGTCTTACATGAACTGATATTGAGTGAAGTGAGGAGAACCAAGAGAACATTATGCATAGTGACAACAAAATTATGTGATTATCAACTGTGATGGACTTGGCTCTTTTCAACAATAAGATAATTCAAGGCAATTCCAACAAACTTGGGATGGAAAGTGCCATCTGAAATCCTGAGAGAAAACTATGGATACTGAATGTGGATCAAAGTATAGTTTTTTTTACCTTTTGTTGTTTTTGTTTGCTTGCTTGTTTTTACTTCTTTCTCATGTTATTTTTTTCCATTTTGATCTGATTTTTCTTGTACAATATGATAAATATGGGAAAAGGTTTAAAAGAATTGCACATATTTAGCTTATATCAGATTTCTTACTGTCTTAGGGAGGGGAAGATAAGGGAGAAAGGGAGAAAAGATTGGAACACAGAGTTTTACAGGAGTGAAGTTGAAAACTATACATGCACATGGAAAAATAAAATATTATTTTTTAAAGTCCCTATCTTCATTTCTTATAGAACAAAAGTATTCCTAAGACATCATATACCATAACTTCTTCAGTCATTTCCAAATGATAGACATCCTATTTCAAGTGTCTCTCTCTCTCTATATATATATATATCCTCAATGCCTAGCACAATGCTTTGTATATAGTGAGGACTTAATAAATATTTGTTAGCTAACATTGAATGTTTCAGTAGAGAATAATTAATGATAACAATAATAATAACTAACATTTCCATAGTATCTGAAACTCTGCAAAGCACTTTATACAAATACAATTTCATCTGGTGTTTGCAACAACCCTGGGAAGTAGGTGTTATTATTACTGCCATTTTACAGAGAAAATCAAGGCAGAGAGCAGTCAGCTGATTTGCCCAGGGATACACTCTAACTGTGTCTGAGGTAAGTATCTAAGACTGAATTTGATTCCAGGAAGTCCAAACCTAGAGTTATGTCCATTCTGCTCCCTAACTTCCCTAATGTGAAAAGAGACCAACACGTACAACTGACCCCAATTTTATCCTTCCTAAGATTCCACTACATCTTTGCTCAAATCTTTTATATCCTTGGTCTATAAAACAAAACAAAACAAAAAGTTCTTTCTTGTAAGTTTATTTAGATACCAGGAGGTAAGCATCTACTCTATCTCCCTCACAAATAGATAAATAACTTGAAATTTTAAAGGGTTAATTTCACAAATATTAATCCAATTCAGGATGCTACCCTGGGATTTAGATCTAGAAAGAACTTCAGGGACTATCTATACAACCCAACTCTTTAATAGAGGAGGAAAATGAGGTCCAAAAATAGGGAATCACTAGTCCAGCTTGAAGGTTGTAAATATAAAGGATTATTTATATCATGCCATGATGAGTGTCATAGAATTTTATCTATGGCAGCTGGGTGCCAAAGTAGATAGAATATTGTGCCTGCAGTGAGGAAAACCTGCTCTCAAAACTGACTTCAAGACACTTGCCAGTCATTTAATTCTGTTTGCCTCGGTTTCCTCGTTTGTAAGATGAAGATAAAAATAGCATCTCCCTCTCATGGTTGTTGTGAGGATCAAATGAGATAGTAATTGTAAAATGCTTAGCACAGTGCCTAACACATAGGAAGCACTATAAAAATGTTAGCTATTATTACTGTTATATTTATTTGAATGGAAGTTATCTTAGACATCTGTGATTGAACATAGATAGAAGATAAATTTCATGAGGATCAGGACCAGGATGTAAATGAATGAATAAAAAGACATTTAATAAAAGTTAGCTCTTTCTTAACATATATTTCTACCATGTTCAACATATATTGGACTATTTGCCATCTAGAAGAGGGGATAGGGGAAAGGGGGAAAAAATTAGAACACAAGGTTTTGCAGGGACTGATGTTGAAGAATTGTCCATGCATCTGTTCTGAAAAATAAAAAGCATTAATTAAAAAAAAAAAGTTAGCTTTTTGCTAATGCTGGAGATATGCAAATACAAGCAAGTGAACCAGTATTGGCTGTCAAGGAACTTACATTCTAGTAGTGGGATATAACACATAAAAAAAGCTCTAAAATTGTAAAAAGAAGAGTGAGATGGAATGAATGCTTGAGAAACCTGGTTCCTAAAAGTTTATCTATCAGAATCTAAAGTCTGGCTAAGGTAGAGTCCAAGTTTGTTAGGAGATGGAACACAACCAGAGTGGATGAAGACCGTATGGTTTGGAAGTGGCCAGGAAATGACCTGGTAGTTTTTAACTTTCTACCAAGTGTTCTTTCTGCCACTGACTCTCTGGTATCTTCCATGTGCTAGATTTGAACAAAAGATGAATAAAAGAATGGTTAATGAATATAATACAGACAAAGTAAAGCAAAGAGTAGCCAGTTGAGTGTGATAGTAGAACTTCATAGAATCAGTGAAATTCATAGTTAAAAGAGATCTTTAAGGTTTTGTAGTTTAATTCCAGCCTGAAGGAGAATTTCCTGGATAGTATCTTCAACCAGTAGTCAACCAGATTCCCACCTGAGGACCTTCAGTGATATGGATCTCACTACTAAAAAGATTAGATAGGATTAGAAATTCCCCTCCCTCTGGAATGCAAAAAGATGTGGTTTGGTCCTGTCCAGCTCTTCCTGACCCCATTTAGGGTTTCTTAACAAAGATACTGTAGTGGTTTGCCGTTTTCTTTTCTAGCTCATTTTACAGATGAGGAAACTGAGGCAAGCCGGGTTAAATGACTTGCCCAGAGTCACACAGCTGGCAAATGTCTTGAGGTCACATTTGAACTCTGGAAAATGAGTCTTCCTGACTCCAAGCCCAGCACTCTATCCACTGCATCATTTGGATACTATCAAAAACAAAAGGGATTCATTTTCCCTAAAAGACGACAAAGCTGTCATTCCTGCTTCTTTCAACAGCTTCCTGATCATTTAAGGAGATTTTAAAAATCCTACCTATGTGAAATTGGGGTTCCTCTGATTTAGTGAATATCTGAAAACTATTGGAGTCACCATCCCCTGCCAGTTTTCTACATGGAAGTGGAGGAATGCATCTCTGGGGGGAGAGGAGGAGTCTCATCTACAGAAGTCAATGCCAAATCAAGTATCCTTGTATATCTTTGCTATATTAGTGCAAAGTAAACTTGAATCCCAAATCAAACCCAAACTAACAGCATGTTGGCACCAGATATGTCCCCAACAATCACCTATTCCACTTTTGGATAGGTCTAAATCTTAGGAAATTTTCCCTTATAACAAGTGTGAATCTAATTTTTTACAATTTCAGCTTACTGGTCCTATTTCCAGGAACTGGAACTACAGGAATCTCCAAATTGGATCAATTCAATTTAGCTTTATTCAACAAACATTTATAAGTACCTAGCATATGCCAAATATATGGAGATATAAAGACAAAAGTGAAATTTTCTTCTGCCCCCCGCTGCCAGCTTACATTCTATCATGGAGGGGAAGAACATTGGAGGGAGAAAGAAGAAAGTGATATTGGGGACAGAACATGAACCATGGGGACCAGCAATGTCTGGTGAGCAGATGTGATCCCCACATAGATGATAAAACTTACAATAACATTTGGGGAGCATCCAAGGTTCTTATACTTGGGGCTAGAAGTTTGCAAGTCTGTTCAGCATCTTAAGCAATACAGAAAGCCAACTTTGAATACTATGAATCATTCAGTTTTCTCACAGGCCATGTGGGTCTGTGATAGGTGCCACATTTACCTGAAAATACTGAAAATGCTCCCTATCACAACCTTTCTCTTTTGGCAACTAGAAGCCCATTTGCTATGTTTTGCTGTTTTAAAGAAAGTACTCTCTTTGGATAGTCTGAAAAGTTCCTAGTGTTTTGTCTCAGAAATACCTCTTAGCCCTCAACTTCTTTAGAAAGGAATCCCATGACAGACAGGTGCTCTGCTCACTGAAAGATCAAGTCTGCCTCGGGTTCCCAGTTGCCACCCACCTCCCCAGCTTCTCTTTGATGACTAAGCCATTCCCCAGGAAAAAGTAGATCAATTCTCAAAGTCCCTTAATTATATTCTTTCACTACATGATATTTTACACACAGATACTATATAATGTGTAAAATCCAACCAAAGTTAAGAGGGTGGTTCCCTCACTGTGTTTTGTATATCTTATTTAATAGTCGAAGTAATTGTTCCATGTGCAAAACAGGTCCCTGTCCTCCGTAGTTTGGGGAAAGAAGAAAGAAGGAAAGCGAAGGAAGAAAGAAGAAGAAGAAAGAAGGAGGAGGAGAAGAAGAAGAAAGAGAAGGAGGAAGAGTAGAGGGAGGAGGAGGAAGAAGAAGAGGAGGAGGAACAATAGAAGGAGCTTCTTGTTTGCCTATCAGACTTGTCCCAAAGATGCTTTCTGTGAGACTATAGAAGAGAAGTTTACATCTCAGTTTTATTTCTATTTAATTATAAAATAAAATCATTTTATCCACTTGCACAAGAGACTACATAATATTAAACACAAAAGAATAGAAGCCAGATGGAACATTAAGAACTGTAAAAATTCAGTCCTTCCTTTTATGTGTTTTCCCTGTGGTCAGGGAACAACATTGTCATTTATAGTAATAGAATGTAGAAATGCCTGCTATAACCTAAAAATGAAGTTTTGTTTTATTGGAATTTTGTAGGGAAAGAGAGAAGAGCAGAAGAATGGATGCCTAAAGAGGAAAGAAACACAGAAAGAGGAAAACTGTACAAAAAAGTGTCCCCATTTCCTTTCCTTAGACTTGAAGTCTAGTGTAAAGCAGAACCAGCTATCTTATCAAACAAGGATCATCCATCATGAATCTTGAGTCAATATCCTAGATTTCATCATCACCCATGGGTGTTCTACCACCACAATCTAGAACTCTTAAATTCCTCTGTCTGACCGTAACTTCCTTCTATTTCCATCATTCCCTATGCCTCAACCCTCCTAAATCTCTTTTTGGTCATCATAATGACCTCTAGTCATTCCATCTGCTTATGTAGTCTATCATCCTTATTATGGATCCACTTTCCTTCTTTCCAAATTCTGACCCCACAATTAATTCAACTTTATTTGGTCCCCTACCAACAAATCTTATGTTCCTTGGTCCTTACCCACCCCTCTTCCCATCTTTATGCCATATATCGCTTTCCAGATACCAACCTTGGAGGCCCCCACCATCTGCCTTACTGCTCCAGCTGCTCCATTGTACCATGCAAAGAGCACTAGCCCTGGAGTCAAAGACTTGGCTTCGGACCTTGACTGTGTGAACTCCCTGTGAGGGCTTGGCAAGTTGCTGATTTAAACAAGGCAATTAGAGCAGATGACCTCTCAGATCCTCTGTATCATCCCATGAAACATGACTTCCCTTCATATATTCTACATTGCAACCACATGGCCTACTTCCTAGTCCCCATACATTCTATCTTTTCACAGTCTGTAGCCCATGCTTTGGGGGTTTTGTTGTTTGTTTGTTTTCAAGAAAAATGGTGAAATGACTTGCTCAGTGTAATATAGCTAGTAAGTGTCTGAGGCTGGTTTTGAACTCAGGTCCTTTTGATTACAGGACCAGTGTTCTACCCTTCCCCCAAGCCTCTGATGTTTTTTCCTTGGAATCCCTAGCTACATTCAAGTTTCATTTCAACAATACCTCCTACACAAGGCCTTTCTTAATTCCTCACCCACTGAATTATTTTGTGTTATCTTATATTGCAAATTACTTCATATTTGCTTTGCATACATTTTAATATTTACTTATGTGTGCTTGTTGTTTGTGCCAGTACAAATTAAACTCCTTAATGGCAGTGATCATTTCAGATTTTTGTTTTTGTATCCCCAGTGATAATCACTGTGTTAATCACATGGTAGGTACCTCATAAATACTTATGGAATAAAGTTATTGTTAGTAGCAAAAATAGTAATAGCTTGCATTTTTTGTTGTTCAGTTGTTTCCGATCCTTGTAATCCCATGTGAGTTTTTGTTGGCAAAGTGGCTTGTAATTTCCAGTGAATTAAGGCAGAAGTTAAATGACTTACTCAGAGTCTCAGAGCTAGTAATTTGAGCTCAGGTTTTTCTGACTCTAAGTCCAATGCTCTATCCATTGAGCCTTCTTGGTGCCTAGCTAGCTTTTGTATGACTTCTATTATGTTCCAGGCACTGTGCTTTATAAATACTATCATATTTGATCCTTACAACAACCCTAGAAGGGAAAGGTTTTTATTTTCCCCATTTTACAGTAGAGGAAATTGAGGAAAATAGGTTAAGTGACTTGACCAATGTTACATTTCTCAGACACAGTGTCTGAGGCTGAATTTGAACTCAAGTCCTTCCAGCTCCAGACCCATCATTTTGTCCATTGCACAAAGTAGAATTCTAATAGCACTGAGAGTGGGAAGATCTGAATTCAGGTTCTATTATTCACTATCATTCACCAATTAACCTTTGCAAATTGCTTAATAACATGTGACTTACAGCACAATAATAGTTAATCTGGTGCTTTCAAAGTCTGCAAAGTCCTCTCTCTATCTTATTTGATCATTGGATCAAATCTGTGTGATGATAGAAGTATTATTATCCCCACTTTACAAATGGAGAAACTGGAGAGAAAAGGAGCAACTTAACCATATTCATTAAGCTTGTCTTTAATGAAGAAATTGAATCCACATCTTATGAGGTTAAGTCTCTTTTCCATTTTAGTTAAGTAGACCTCAAGTTCCCTATTCTGTAAAAAAAAGAGACAATCACACTAGATCCCTAAACTCCCTTCTAAAGTGCTGGAATTTTACAATCCTGTGCCTTCTCCAGGGCTAGGCAAGGAGAGACAGTATCAATAGGGAGTTGGAATGAGGAGTTAATCTGCCAAAATTGACCTCAGCAGAGCTGGACTCAGAAACCAGATATCAATCCCTGATAAGTAGCTGGAAAAGGAGTGTTCAAAAAAGATTGATTCCAAGTTTCTTCAGCCCTTCCACTCTCTGTAACCTCTCCAGAAGAGCTTCAACCAATCAGCAAGGGCTGGAGGGCAAGGTGGTCCTGGCTCAGTTTAGAAGGTCAGGAATGGCAAACTTAGTTCCCATACTTGGTATCATCAGAAAACAAAGTCTGAGAAATGGCTCTGAGAAATCTGTAAGTAACCAGAAACTTGGATTTCAGCATCAGGAGTCAAATCCTATCTTGGGCTGGGCAGCCTGAACCTTCCTTTTCCCTTCCCACTTTCCATCTCTTTCATACCAAAGGTTACAGGGCATGTTTGAAAAACTATCAAAATGCAATTAAACAAAAGCATGGTGTTATCATTGGAAATAGGGGATCTAATTCTAGACAAAGGCGTCTCAACTCTTCTCATCCAGGAGAAATAAAGCCTCAGTCTGTGGCACCAGAGAGGAGACAGAAAGAAAATAATCCATTTCAGTAACCTAAGTAAATGATCATGCACTTAAGCTGTGCAGTGGGAATAGAGAGTTGGGGAGACACATTGATTAGGCTTGAGGATATGAAGCAAAGGAAGGAAAAGGGTCAAAATCAACATTAACATTTCACATATGAGTAGAAGAGATGGGTTCAGAGATGGTGCAAGATACCCTGGAGAGAAACAGAGAAGTCAGGGGAGAAAAGTGTGATTTGGGGGAGGAAGAGTGAGAAATAACTTTGGTTTGGGACAGTTTAAAGGTAGTAGTAGACCATGCAGGTGGAACTGTCCTGTAGGATCTCAGAAAAGCAGCCTGGGGCTGTAGATGAGAATTGAGGTAAGAACAGAACTTTGCCCTCCAGTGCTTCTCCAATAATTAGAGAAAGCATGGTTGGAGATGAAGGAGAGCAACTAAAATGATATCTCTGAAACTGAGAAAGGGGAGAGTATGAGAAAAGAAGTGGGTGGCTAGACTAGCAGAGGCAAAATCTGCAGAAAGATCAAGGAACATGCCCTGCCCCAAGAAAGGGTTTAAAAATTAGATCAGTGATAACCTTAGAGGAACATCTGAAAAAAAATTGATGAATTGGAAGAGGGAAAGAAAAGAAGATAACCAGGTGGGAAATTAGGACCTATCTATTATAAAAGAAGGATTAAAATCTTGAGGTCAATAAGAATACTTGAGGTCCTAATTACAAGAACCAAGTTAAAGGACTAACTTTTGAAAAAGATGGATAATCTATGATCCATCCAAAGTTTAACTCCAGTATCACTTCCTGCACAAAGTCATTCCCGATTCTATCCCCAGTACTTTTTTTTTTTCTGAAGACAATTGAGGGTTGTGTCTTGCCCAGGGTCACACAGCTAAGTAAGGGTTAAAGTATCTGAAGCTAGGTTTGAACTCAAGCACCCTTGACTTAGAAGTGCCATATAACTGCTCTCTCTCCAATACTCTGATTAGACATACACAACTTCACCCAATAGAATGGGAAGCTCTTTGCAAAATCAAGAGAATATTGTACACAGTAACAACAATATTGTATGATGATCTATCATGAATAACTTAGCTCTCCTCAGCAATACAATGATCAAGGATACTTCTAAAGGACTTATGATAAAAGCTACTATCCTTCTGTAGAGAAAGAGCTTGAAGAACTTAAATTCAGATAAAAGATATTTTTCCCTTATTTTTCTTAGTTTTTTAGTCTGTGTTTTCTTTCATAGCATGAATTACCATAGAAATGTGTTTTGCATGACTACACATAGCTTGCCTTCTTGATGGGGAAGAGGAGAAGGGAGAGAGAAATTTTGGAACTCAAAATTTGGAGGAAAAAAAAGGTTAAAATTGTTTTTTCATATAATTGGGGAGAAAATAATTTCTTTAAAAAAAGAATGGAAGCTCCTTGAAGGCAGGAATTATTTCATTTATGTCTTTGTATCTCCCTTGCCTGGCATATAGCAGGAAGTAATGTTGTTCAGTTGTATCTGATTCTTCATGACCCCATGTGTGATTTTCTTGGTAAAGAACCTGGAATAGCTGGCCATTTCCTTATTTAGCTTATTTTTATAAATGAGAAACTGAGGCAAACAGGGTTAAGTGATGTGCTTAAGGTTACACAGCTAGGAAGTGTCTGAGACCAGATCTGTCTGATGAATGTTCCTTATTCCAAACTCATTGTTCTTTCTACTATAATACCCAGTTGTCCTTTAGGCAGTAATACCTCTAGCATAATACTTAGTACTTTATAAATGTTAAATTGAATTTAAATACTCTAGGAATAAATTCACTGTACCTAACAATAATTGGTATTTCTCATTGGTCTGTGTTGTTCTCATAACCTATGACTGGACATTAGGGATTGATGGGACTGGGCTGGGAGTGGGGGAGTAGGTAACAAGGAGTAACTCTGTTTTTGGAGCTTTTTGTAACAGACATCCCCAGAATGCTAGGGTATTTGCCTCTTCCCATAATCTCTTATTAGAGACAGCAAGGTGTCAGTATGACAAGAGGGAGCAGATTTCTCTGGAGACAGTTCTCAGCAGCTGTCAAGACTCCTTCCAGTCTCCTAACTGGTTCAGACCACTATCCTATGGCTTCAGGCCAGTGTGGGATTCCTTTAAGGACCTTTGCTCTCCTGCAAGTCTTCTCTGGATTATTGTCAGAAACAGAGAACAAGAAGAAAACTTGTGTTATAGTGCGTATAGATTTGACTCTTCTTGAGAGCTGACATGAGAGACACTGACAGAGAACTGTCTATCAGGGTTTGCCCTTATCAGAAAAGATGTGCTCTATGAGCAAAGCAAAGCAGAATTGAAAAATGGGAGATGTACATAGTCAGAGAAGTCACCCCAAATATCCATAGGGACTACTTGTGCTCCTCCCATGACAGAGCATTTTGAATTCGTATTGGTCTACAGTCAGCCATAACTCAACACACTAACTTGACTCTAACATATGATGCCATTTTGGTCTTTGAGAATGAAGGACAACCAACTAAACATGAATAAATGTTTGTTGACTGAATGGTCAAAATGTAACCAGAGAGACAACTTGCAGGTGAACATAGGTTTGTTTGCCAGCATGAAAATAAGAGGATGTGGTAATCTAACCGAGAGTAGGCCTGAGGTGGTCCTTTGGGGTATGAAATTTTGAATGGGTTTCCTCTCTCCAAATACAATTCCCATCCTGAAATAATTCCTGATCAGATCATGAGCACCAGAAGATTTTTAGTGTTGGTTTATGTCTCCTTGGATCTCACTTCTTCCTGTATTTATGTTTGTATAAAAGAAAGATATAATGTGGGAGATGAAGGATCCTGTCATACTGATTTATAACATATAAATCACTGGCTTATATGATTTGTAAATATATTTGGTCTACTCTAAGAGTATTGTCTAAGTTATCAGTGTCCAAATGCTAAAAACTCTCTTCTAAAATGGTCCTAGACTCCTAAAACAGAGTTTTCAAGAAGCAATGATTGCGGTGGATAGACTAATGGGCCTAGAGTCAGGAAAACATTTTCCCGAGTTCAAACCTAACCTTACTAGTTGTGTGACTCTGGACAAATCATTTAACACTATATGCCTCAGTTTCCTCATCTGTAAAATGAATTGGAAAAGGAAATGGCAAACCACTCCAGTATCTGACAAGAAAACTCCAAATGGAGTCACAAAGAATCAGATATGACTGAAGCAAATGAACAATAACAACATATAAGATGATAAAAAGAGCACAAATTCCAGAGTCAGAGGACTTGAGTTCCAATTCTCCTTCCTTAGGAAAGACAGAACTTATGATTAGCTTCTCTAAAAATAGTTTATTCTTCACTTTTATTTCATACAAAGTCACTGCTCATACCATCCTCAATAACCCCAAATTGTCAGACCTGTTCTCTGAGTCTGGAGGAAAGAAGATGAAGAAAGAGGGGAAAACAAGAGAATTTCAGAAGAGTCCTGGATGAACCTTGAGGCACTCAGGGGAGAAAGCAGTACCCAAGCCAAAACATTTGATCTGGAATGTTGTTCTGGAGAGCAGAGGAATCTGGCATCCAATGAGCTGATCTGGAAGGAACTCTCTCCACTTAGGGAGTGTGGTTTAAGCAGCTGAGCAGATAGATGTCTATGTGGGTGGAGACATTTCATTCCTCTCTCCTTTCACCTACTTTTCCCCTTTTCTAAGGATTTGCAGGGAAGGGGCCAAGCAGTAGGGCAGTACAGCAGCCTCAGAGCCCACCAAGTTAGTTTTTTTTAAAGATGGGAGGGAGGGGGCTGGAGTTCCAATGATCTTGTGCCAGAGAGAGCCATCTGCATCCAGAGAGAGGATTGTAGGGATTGAATGTGGATCACCACATAGTGTTTTCACTTTTTTTGTTGTTGTTTACTTGATTGTTTTTTTTTCTCTCTCATTTTTTTTCCTTTTTGATCTGATTTTTCTTGTGCAGCAAGATAATTGTGTAAATATGTATAGAAAAATTGCACATGTTTAATATATATTGGATTACTTACTGTCCAAGGGAGGGTGTGGAGGGAAGGAAGAGAGAAAAAATTTGGATCACAAAGTGTTGAAGAAAACTATGTGTGTAGTTTGAAAATAAAAAGCTTTATATATTATATATACACATGTGTATGTTTGTATATATGCATATGTACATGTGTGTACATATATGCATGTGTGTTTATGTGTATATACATGCATGTGTACGTGCATATACATATACGTGTGTATCTGGACTGGACTGGTGGAGCTGGGAGCCCCAATTACTCCTACTGGCAGGGTAAGCCTGAGGCAATGCAAAGGCATTGCATTACAAAGCCAGGAGAATGTTTCCAGATCTAAACCTTTTCAGTCTTTCACCCTGCCCATGTGTCATTCACCACCTCACTTGAGGCAGTGTGAATGTAAAACTGGAATCAAGAATTCAAACCTAGGATCCTATGATCTTGAGTGACAACTCCCCAAGCAATGACTTGGACACTTATGTCAAGTCACAGGGCAGAAGATCCAAACCTACACGAACATGTAGGCTCGCAATAGAGCTGTCCTGTTGGCCACAAATGAAGGGAAATTGGGCCTGACAGATGCTCCCTTGATGGTTTTATAGAAATTAACAATAACAGCAGAAACTTTTATAGGATTTTAAAGTTTGGATCTATTTACATGAATTTTCTCATTAGAGCCTCAAAGCAAACCTGGGAGATAGGTATTTTATCACTGTTCAGCCATGTCTGATTCTTTATGACCCTGTGTACCATAGAATAATAACCATCCATGGGTTTTGGGGGGGGGGGGATTTTGGGACAAATATACTATAGTGATTTGCCATTTCCTTCTCCAGCTCATTTTATAGATGAGGAAACTGAGGTAAGTAATGTATGGTTCAGAAATGGTGAGGGGTCACCATTTAATAAAAAAAAAAAAAAAAAAGCTGGAGAGATCTCTAGAAGCAAAGTAAAGTTTATTATACATTCTCGAGAGAAGGGCATCCCACCCATAGAGCAGACAAAGGGAGAAAGCCCAGTCGGGGGCAGGGTCAACACTTTTAATCCCTAACGCAAATACCCCTTCCTACCACTGACCCTCATCCTTATT
Organism: Sarcophilus harrisii; assembly: GCF_902635505.1. Classification (NCBI taxonomy): domain Eukaryota; kingdom Metazoa; phylum Chordata; class Mammalia; order Dasyuromorphia; family Dasyuridae; genus Sarcophilus; species Sarcophilus harrisii. The sequence goes on from NC_045426.1 coordinate 254,858,529, forward strand.
GGCTGAGGATCTTGCATTCTAAATGCGAGAATTACCCAAGAAATTGAACTTGACCAATAAGTACATAGTTGCCCATATTTGACTGAAATAGGGAGAAAATGTCACGGGAGGATAACAGGAAGGGGACTTAGGTACGCCCTTGGATCAGTCTTCAAAGTCCTGCAGGTCTACTCCGACTCTGAAGTAGATGAAGCCTTACTCGATTTTCACAACTGTCTTGAAAGATTTCACCTCATCTCGTTCAGTCGTATTAACTGACTTGTCCAGAGTCACACAACTAGCAGTTCTATGAGGCTAAATTTGAACCCACTTTTTCCTGACTTAAGACCCAGCACCTACCTGGCTTATAATGAAAGGGGAGAATGGGTCTTTCTATGAGTTTTTATGGCTTTTCAAAACTGGGAAATTTTCATGATGTACTTATAAATGAGTGTTTGCTGTTGCATGCACATGTAGGAGAATGTGTGTCAGTGTACACATCTGTTTTATTGTGTCCACATTCAGATCTGAGAGGGTCAATGTGAGTCTATATCATGGGATTGTGTATGCACATAGCATATTATACTATACTATATACTGTGGGATTGTGTGTGTATATGCCATACTATATTCTAGTATGCACCGTGTGATTGTGTGCGTGTATACCATAATATACTTTACTATATACACCGTGTGATTGTAAGTATATATACCATACTATTCATATTTATTTGCTGTGTGACTGTAAGTATACATACCATATTCTACTCTACTATACACAGTGTGATTATATGTATATACGCCATACTACACTGTACACTGTGTGATTGTATGTAATTGCCATACTATATTATATATTGTTTGATTGTGTATATATATACCATACATATATCTATATCATACTATACTATATCCCATGTGATTGTGTGTATATAAATATATATTATACTCTACTCCGTGTGATTGTATGTATACATGCCATATTATACTATATTATTTGCTGTGTGATTGCATGTATATACACCTCACTACCCCCTGCCATATACTGTGTGACTGAGTGGGTATAAATGCATATCCGTGACTGTGCGCAGGTGAGCGCACTTTCCCACGGAGGCAGAGCCCGAGCCTCCCCAGGGGGCCGGCATGTTTTGCTCATGGGCCTAAGACCGTTGCCCAGGCTCTGCGGAAGGCCGCCCGCTGCCTGCCCAGATTCATCGTGGAGATGCTTGTGATCTCTCTCACCCGCTGCGAGGCCGGCAGTGTGCGAGCCCCGGCCCTCTAAGCAGCAGCAAGGCGGCTGTTCTCCCTCTTTGTTTTTTTGTTTACAGCTGTGGAGGCTGAGCCCGAGCAGCCGCCGGCTGGCAGCTGCCCAGAGCCCGGCTTTCTCTGGGAACCCTTGATGACAAGGGGCAGGACCCCTCAGGGGCTCGAACCACCAATCCCCCTTTTGCCCTTCCTTGATTGCTGGAGAGCCAAAGCTGGAGAAGGAAGAAATAAGTGAATGTGAGGAGGAGGCTGAGACCCTAGGGGCCAGAGCCTGTACTTGGTTGGGGCCCAAGACCACCCTCATGGCCGCACTCCCTGCCAGATGGACAGGAAGTCAGTTCTTTCCCAGGAAAGAGCGAAGGGGAGGATGGAAAGGGAGTTTCTGCACCTGCATTGAGCCAGCGGCTTATATGGGGGCAAGTGGCATTCTCTTCCTGGGCTTCATGTAGCCCCCACAAATGCATGCAGCCTCAAGAGCTCCAGCCTCAGTTTCCCTTGCTTGTGCTTTCACTTACATGAAGACAACTCAAAAAATTCTATTATTCCTGTGTACCTGAAGCTTTTGGGCATGTAACTGGCAGCATGTACTGAATAAGGAGACAAGTCCCATCCCTGATTCATGGGGACAAGGAATTAGCCAATGAGTTTCTTTGGGCCTTTGTAAGGCCCTTCCTTCTAGATTATTATATAAAATAAACTATTGGATAGTAAAAGCTTTGAAAAAATATGAATATTACCAAACTCACCAAATACTTATGAAAAACCTACCATATATAAGACCCTGTGCTAGGACAGCAATGAATAAGCTCCCTCAGAGAGCCTTTAGTCTAGTACAAAGCTTCTTCTACTATGATTTCTTAAATGCCTTGTAACTGAATGTAGGGGTCGAAAAAAATCTGGCAAAACTAAAAAGCATCAAATACTCTGCCAAGATTTAATTCTTTATGTAAAAATAAACAAGCATATTCATTTCATTAATATGCAAATTTGTTTTCATCTTTAATAAATGGTAAAATTATATGTATAGCAAAGAATGTAAAATAAGAAATATTAAAAATTAAATGAAAAAATAAAAATTATATGTATATCAAAGAATTTAAAATAAGTTTCTTTATGATTTATACAGTATCTATAACCCAAGGAATACAGTAAGTACCACAAGAAAGGCACAAATAATTTTTACTCAGTAAACCCCAGTGGATCAATTATTACCTCTAGGATCAACTATATACTTCTCTTGACATTTAAAACTCTTAATATGGGAACTAAGTGTGAATCACAACACAGTATTTTCACTTTTTTTGTTGTAATTTGCTTGCATTTTGTTTTCTTTCTCATTTTTTCCCCTTTTTGATCTGGTTTTTCTCGTGCAGCATGATAATTGTGAAAATATGTATAGAAGAATTTCACATGCTTAACATATACTGGATTACTTGCTGTCCAGGAGATCGGGTTGGGGAGAAAGGAAAGGAGGAAACAAATTTGAAACACAAGGTTTTGCAAAGGTGAATATTTAAAATTACCTATCTATATGTTTTGAAAATAAAAAGCTTTAATAAAAAATTTACTAAAAATAAATCAACAAAATACATAAAGCTCTTCATAATCTGACTCCTTCCCTTTCCACTCTTCATGCACTCCTTAATCCAATGACACTGACATATTTTTGGCTGTTCTTAACAATTGTTCTCTGTTTGTTTCCCATGTTCATTTTGCATTAACTGTACTCCAAGTCTGGACTGTTTTTCCTCTTTATTTCTTCCTCTTGGAAGAAACCTTTAACATTCAACTCACATTCCCCTTCTACTCAGGATACCTTTCCCAATCTCCCCATTAGCAATTGCCCTGCCCTCTGACATCATCTACCATGAATTCTGTAGCTGTCTTGTACACACCTAGAATGTGAGTTCCTTGAAAGAAGGTATTGTTTTAGCCGTTTTTTGTGTCCCCAGTGCTTAGCTCAGAGCCAAGAACAAAAGAAACACTTAAATGTTTGTGGACTGATTGGAGGAAGGTGAGTCCCGTTAAAATGAATTCAGCACTAGTACTCAGATAGTATTCAGTATGAGAAGATAACTCCACTAGGTGGCACGAAAATGCGCAGAGCAACAGAACTGGAGTCAGTTCCTGAGTTCAAATCTGACCTCTGGAACTTACTCAACTGTGTGACCCTAAGCAAGTCACTTAATCCATTTTGTCTCAATTTCCTCATCTGTAAAATGAACTGGAGGAGGAATGGCAAACCCCTCTAATATCTGCCAAGAAAACCCCAAATGGAGTCATGAAGAGTCAGACATGATTGAAAAGCAACTCAATAACAGTATTCAAATGTCCCATAATGCAGAGGTCTGAAGAAGTTGGACCCAGGTTTCATTGCAGGCAAAACAGTAACGTTTCCCCTCATACCATTCCTTTATGTTCTCTTTATAAGCACTTTTATGATATTTAAGACCCCCTTTTTCCTTATCCTTACTCCTCCTTTAGTGCATTTCTGCTTTCCTCAGAGGAGAAAGCAGTGGGTTATTTATTTATACCCAAATAAAGGACTTAATCTCTTACCTTTCCCAAAGACATTTACATTTTTTTAAGGGGAAACGGGGAGAAACAATGTTGTTCACTAGGTCCACTACAAATATATGCTTACTAATCTCAAGTGGGCACTTTCTACAGCAATGCATTCCTACTCTTCCTTGTCTATCATAAATATTTCCTTCTCTTCACAAGCTTCTCATGCCACTTCACGGGGGAAAAAAAATTAAATATATATATATATATATTAAATTAATATATTGCCCAAGAACTCCCTCTTCTCCCTTTTCTTTATCTCACATGCCTTTTACCTTCTCCTCCACTACCTTCTCATTCACTCCAGTCCCTGATGATGAGATGATCCTTCAGTTTTCCAAGGTCAATCAGTATAATTCTTAATTCAATTCTTCCTGTCTTCTCCAGATTACAGTCTATTAACATTCTCTTTTCTTCCATTTCTCTATTTCTAGTAGTTTCTTCTCTGATGCCTACAAATATACTCAAGTTGTCCCTATTCTTTAAAAAAAAAGTTCTCACTGGATCTTACTGTACTACCCACTATCATCTTACATTTCTTTCTTTTCCTGGGTAAATTAATTGAAAAAGCCATCTATACTTGATTGTCTCTACTTTCTCTCTTCTCAATCTTCTAAAACCATAATTTGTCTTCTGTCTTCATCATTCGAATGAAATTGCTTCCTTTTTCTTAATTGATGAGTTTCATGAATGTTTCTTAACTTTCATCCTTCTTCATCTCTCTGCATCATTTGATATTGTTGACCAATTTCCTTTGGTTACTCTTTCAATTCTAAATTTTCATCATGCTGCTCTCCTCTGCCTTTTTCCTCTCTGATCAACTGAATGACTCTTTTTTCTCCATAATTCAATAATCCAAGACAATTCTGAAATTCTTATGATGAAAAATACTATCCATGTCCAGAGAAAAAACTGATAGAACCTGAATGTAGATCAAAGCTTTTTTTTTTTTTTTTTTTACTTTCTTTATTTTTCTTGGTTGTTTTTTGTTTTGGTCTGTATTTTCTTTCACAACATGACTAATATGGAAATATGTTATGTATAACCACACATGTATAACCTAAATCAAATTGCTTGCCTTCTCAATAAAGGTGGAAAGAGAGAGAGGGAAAGTGTTTAGAACTCAATTTTTAAAAAAATGTTAGAAAGGATGCTGGAAAGATGGTGAAGTAGGTCAGAAAAATTTCAGCTCTACAAATTTTCTCCACACACAAAAAAAAGAGAACAATGCCTCAGTGCAGCAGAAATAAATGTGGGGTAAAGCAGTTGTCCTCCTAAGACAATTTGAGAAGATTCCAAAAAAGACCTTTGGGGGAAGATTTGGCCTGAGTAAAGAGCAAACACTCCAGAACAATTCTACAGAATCACAAAACAACAAGCCTTAGGGACAGTTAGTTGAGGTGCAACCTCAGTTTTAGAATCTTTCATCTTGAAAACAGTATGGGGTCTGACCATTGAATAGGAAAAAATTTAAGGACATTCCATTATCAAGGGATATCAAACACAAGCATGCTGATCAGACCCATTCCAGACTGTGGTTATAGGTAGAATGAGCTAGCACACACATGGTAACTGCAGTAGTGATAGGCAGGGAATCCATGAGCTGTGGGCACTTGCAAGAGAGTGGAGTCCCTGATTTCAGTCCCAAGGCAGAGAGAAAAGCTGTAATTTGAAGCCACCAGAGAGACCAGAGAGTGCAAGATCATATGGTGGACAACATAGCTGGGGGTCCTAGTTGTAATTTAGGAGAGAGGAGGACCCCCAAAGGTTGGATCCCAAAACAGAGCTCAGAAAATAACAGTGAGAAAAACCTGAAACTTGGGGAATCTTTCCCCATATCTCAGGAGAACAACTTAATTACATTAATAGCTGCTAAAAAAAAAAAAAAAAAAAAAAAAAAAAAAAAAAAAAAAAAAAAAAAAAAAAAAAAAAAAAAAAGACAAAAAATAAATAAATAATAATGAGTAAGCAAAGGAAAAAGAACCTAATAATGAACAGTTACAATGGGGATAGAGAATTTCTGGGTTCATATTCAGTGGAAGATAATGGAACTAAAAAGCAACTTTTTTTTTTCAATGAGAAATGTTAAAAGATTCCAAGCACAAAAAGAGTTCTTGGAAGAACTTAAAAAGGACTTTAAAAATCAAATAAAATAGCTAGAGGAAAAATTAGAAGGAAAAAAAAATTAATCCAAGAAAAATAGAAAAAAAGAAAATCAACCAACTTGAAATAGAGAATCAAAAACTTTAGGAAGAAAATAATTCCTTGAAAACTAGAACTGAGCAAAGGACAGCTAATTACATTCTAAGATACCAAAAAAACATAAATCAAAATAAAAAGAATGAAAAAAATAAACAAGAAAGTGAAACATCTCAGAAAGACAGCTGATCTGGAAAATAGATTGAGGAGAAATAGCTTAAGAATAATTGGAGTAGGAAATCACTAGGTGATGCAATAGATAGAGCACTGGCCCTGTAGTCAGTAGGACCTGAGTTCAAATTTGACTTCAGACACTTGATACTTACTCATTGAGTGACTTTGGGCAAGTCCCTTAACCCCACTGCCTCACCACACAAAATTATGATTTAAAAAAGAAATCTTTATATATTTGAAATCATCACCTGAAAGAGATCCCAGGAGGAAAACCTAACAGAAATATCATAACAGAAAGCCAGTTTCAAAGTTCCCAGGTGAAGGAGAAAATATTGGAAGCAACAAGAAAAAAATGTTTTTAACATCATAAAGCCACAATAAGTTACACAAGACTTAATAGTTAATGATGTTAAAGAAATACTATACTCCATCTACTTCTTAGACATCTTTATATATAATATATTCCATAGACCAAAAGAGGTAGAATTATGACCAAAGATAATATACTCAGCAAAGTTAAGTATAATCTGTAATAAAAAAGAGGATATTTAATGAACTCAAAAGATTTTCAGATTTTATGTTATATAGTTCCTTGATCCGTTTTGTGTCCCAGAACTTAAGGGAAATTTCAATAGACAACATCCAGGGGAAATATAAAGTAAACATCAAAGACCAATTATAAGAAACTCAATAAAATCAAATTTTTACTTCACATACATGAAAATATTAGCAGTACTTTTATGATTATCATCTTTATTTGGATAGTTTGAAAGAAAGGCATTGACTGAGCTGATGGGGATGATTCTAAAAAAATTAAACTGTGCAGGAAAGATAAGGAATGAGACATAAAAGAAAAAATTGATACAGGAGAAACTAATAGGGGGAAAGCAATACTTGCTTTCATTGGGAATGAGTTAAAAAAGGAAACAACATATATATCAAATTCTAAATTCAGGAGGACATAAGAGGGCAAGGGGATAGTTTTGGAGGAAAAGATAATGCTAGAACTTTTAGAGGGTTGGATAGGTTAAGGAACAGGAGAGGAAGGTGGCAGGTAGAAGTAAAACAGAGGACTGAGGAGGGAGAGGGTAAGTAGGGTAGAAAGGATAGTGAGGGAAAATAGTAGTATGAAAATATACAGTAAGTAATTGTAGTTTAAAATGTGAATGGGACAAATTTACCCATAAAATGGAAATAGATTGCAGACTAAAATTTTGAATTCAACAATATGTGGCTTTCAGAAAATATTATACAAATGAGAAATACACACAGAGATTAAATGAAAGGCAAGAGTAGAAATTTAGTATATTAAAAAAGCAAGGATTGTAATAATAATAATCTCAGTCAAAATTAAAGTTAAAATAAATTTAATAAAAAATAAAAAATAGAGAAACTAAACTATGTGTCAACAATATTATTCAATATTGTTTTAGATGACTTAAAATGCCTAGATAGTATAAAACAGGGGTCCTCAAACTACATCCCACGGGCCAGATGCAGTAGCTGAGGATGATTATCCCCTCGCCCAGGGATATGAAGTTTCTTTATTTAAAGGCCCACAAAACAAAGTTTTTGTTTTTACTATAGTCCGGCCCTCCAACAGTCTGAGGGACAGTGAACTGGCCCCCTATTTAAAAAGTTTGAGGACCCCTGGTATAAACTATTTGAATGTGCATCTATTAAAATAGACACAGGAACTATGTGAACATAAATTTTATTATGCAAATAAACCCAGATCTAAATAATTGAAGAAATATTTATTGTTCATTGGTAAATGACAATTTTGCCTAACTAATCTATTTATTCTATGCCATCTCAATTAAATCATTACAAAATTATTTTAATTAATTAGAAAAAAAATAAAGTCCTCAGAAGAACAAAAGTTCAGGAACTTCAAAGGGAAAACAAAAAGATATATAGCAGTAGATTCAGCAGTGTCAGACCTTAAACATATTACATAAGATGGGAGTAGTATTGAAGTTTAAAAAAGAATAATTTTGATTATTTTAAATTAAAAATTTCTTGCATAAACAAAATCTATATAGCCAAGAGTAGACGGAATGCAAAAAATTGGGGTAAAACTTGCATACACAATTTCTCAGGTAGAATGTGATTGCATTGGAATGCTGCTGTGATATAGGAAATGAAGAACTAGTTGATTTAGAAAACCATGGAAAGACTTGGACTTATGAAGGAAATGTTATCCACCTTCAAAGAAACAGTTGATGGGAAATAAATAGTATAGTACAATATTACATAAAAATGTGCATGTGTATATATGTGTATGTTTATAGATATCTGTTATATATGCAAATATATGTGAAAAAATATATGTAAATATGTATGTGTGTGTATGTGTGTATGTAAAATTGCTTAATGGCAGCCTTCTTTAGGATGGTAGGGGGAGGGAAGGGAAAAATAAAATAAAAAGTGCAAAGAAGAGAACAAAAGAAAGCCCACAAAAAAGCAAAAAAAAAAAAAAAAAAAAAAAAGCTAAGCAACTTTGAAAACAAGGTATAGTATTTATTATATAGGTTTTCTTGAAATGGAAATTTATTGTTTTATAATGGACCTTCTAATATCGTCTACTGTGTACATAGAATTTTTATTTTTCTCATTTTGTACTTAAGTTTAATTTTTTTTAATTTATCAAAAAATGTAAAAATTTGGTTTTTATATGTAACTAAGGGAAAATAAAATATTAATTTTTTTAAATGATGAGCAGGATGCTTTCAGAAAAACTAGGGAAGATTTCTATGAACTAATACAAAATGAAATGAGAAGAACCAGGAGAACAGTACACACAGTAATAACACAATTGTATGATAGCAATTTTGAATGACTTAGCAGTGCAATGATCCAAGACATTTCCAAAGGGCTTATGATGAAAAATGCTATCTAACTCTAGAGAAAGAACTGATAGAGTATAAATGCAGATCAAAACATAATTTTTTTTTACTTTATTTTTTTCTCTTGGATTTTTTTTTCCTTTGGAAGGGCAGGGCTCTGTTTTGTTATTTTTTTGTAACATGGTTAATATGTTTTGCATGACTGAACATGTATAATTTATAGCAAACTGCTTATCTTCTCAAGTTTGGGAAAGAGGAGGAAGAAAGAGAATTTGAAACACACATTTTTAAAGAATAAAGCTAAAAATCATTTTTACATGTAATTTGAAAAGAAGCAAAATAAAATTCACTTCCTTGAGAGCAAGGGCTATTTGTGTAGGAGATTTTGGTGTTGTGTTGGGGGTTTTCTTTTAAACTTTCATTATATCCCTAGCTCTTAGTACTGTGCCTGGTATAGTAGAGGCTCATTGAATACCAGCTGACTAACTGATTGATTAATTATATCCCAAAAAATGAGACTCTAATGGTATATTAGAGTGTCCTCTGGGTGGGGAAATCATTCTGGGAGTCTGGGGAATAGGCCAATTTGGCTGGAAGGAGAGTAATGTGTCATAAATCCAGAAAAGTAGCCTGAAGCTAAATTATGAAGGACTTTCCAGCCAAGCAGAGGAGTTTATATTTGATCTTCGAGTCAATCTAGAGCCAATGGAACTTCTTGAGCCAGGAAGTGATATGATCAAACCTATTCTTTGGCAGTTATGTGGGGAAAGGATTTGAGAGGAGAGCAACTAGAAACCAGGGAACCTCTTAGGAGGTGGCTGTAATAGTTCAGAGGGGAGGTGATGGGAGCCTAAATTAGGTGAAGAGAGAGCAGAGGACAAATGAGGAGGTAAACTTGAAAAGAATCAGCAACTGACAAGATAAGTTGTAAGTCTGGATGACTGGATGAGGGCACTGCCCTCAACGGAAATAGAAAATTATAAAGATAAGTGGATTTAGAAAAAGAGATTAGTTCTATTTTGGACATGATGAATTTAAGATGCCTATTGGATATTAGATTGGAAATGTCCAACAGGCAGTTGATGATATAGGATAGTAGCTCAGGAAAGCAGGGATAGATTTATGAACCTAAGGGTTATCTACATATAAATGATTATTGAAGTAGGAAAGTGGAAATATTATATTTAACATTTATTCAACCAAATTGCAAAGCAGTGAGTACAGCACTGGACTTGAAATCAGGAAGACTTTGCTTTAAATTTGGCCTTTCTAGCTATGGCACCCTATGCAAGTCATTTAACTTTTATCTGCCTTGGTTTCCTCAACTTGAGGAACTTGAGTCAATTTGAGAGCTTCCCAAACAAGTTGGCAGAATTACAGGACATTACCATTTGTTTGAAGGTACCTGAGGGGTGACTCCTCAAGGAGAATGGGCAAGCCCACTGATATCTTTTTGAGGCTAAAACACATGGTTGGTTTGCTAAGATTTAGGGACTGGACTCATTTTAGAGATTCTGACTTATTGCTTGGTCCATAAAAGTGGATCACTTTTTGAGATCACTTTGTGCATATTCTCAGGAAAACTTGGAGAAGATAGATGAGAAAGAGAAAGAGACAGAGAGAGAGACAGACAGACAGACAGACAGATAGAGACAGAAACAGAACAGAGGGAAAGGGAGAACAGAAGGAGAGAGAGAGAGGGAGAGAGGCAGAGAAAGAGACAGATACAAGGGAGACTGAGAGATAGACAGAGAGACACAGAGACAGGGACAGAGAGAAACAGACCTGCCACTGGAGTGGAAGTTTCCTTCCTCCAAGAATGGTTGATGGTAAAAAGGTGGAAGCACTTGGAATAGGTAAAGATGTACTTGGGGGTGGACTTCCTCAGCTCAGCAGATGGTAGCAACCAAATACTGAAAGATTTCTTATAGAAGCACACAGCAGATGGGTACAATTCCAAAGGCAGTTCCTCCAAATGGGCCTAACCACTGTACCCACATGTGAACACATGTTCTTGGACAATGTTTGTAAATCACAAACATATGTCTTGAAGGGAGAAGGATTTTGAATCTCCTAGACAGTGTGATCCCATAATTCAATCTTCTAGTCAAATATAGAACAGTTCTCAAGCTGCATAAGCTTTAAAAATTGCTAAGTGTAGAATCTCAAGGTCAGGAATTGAGGAATAAGACCTTCTAGAGACAGGAAGGGATTTCCTAATGCAGTATGCTCCTTGGAGAAGAAAAGAGATTATCTCCATAATTTCTAAAACCAAATTGGAGAACCAAGCCAGTTAAGTAAAGAGCAAATATGATGGGAGCTTATTCAGCAGCCTCCAAAATGTGCTTACTTTCCAAATGAAATCTCTAAGGTCACAGGGCAGTACATCCATGAGGAAGCTGTTACTGTTATTATCTTTTTACAGATTAGAAAGACTCAAGAGAGGAAATGTGAGAGTTTACCCTTATGTACATATACATATATATATATATGTATATCTATCTATATGGGCATACATATATATATGTATGCATGTAATATGTGTGTATTCCATAATATGTGGGTCCAGTTAGTTGTCTGCCATGTATCTAGCATAGCCAAAACCTATGGATTTGCCGAATAAACACCAATCAGTGAATACTTTGAGCAAGGCAAAAACAATCATTAAAACCCTTTGTTTCAGATTGCTTGCTGTTAATCTATTCCTCATCATTTGGTTTTCATTGATTTGGTATTGTGACTATTAAAAAGGTTCAAGACACATAGTTTCTGTGTAATTTAATCATTTACTAATAAGATCAGTACATTATTAATAAAAGGATGGTCTTTTGGTCATTTCTTAGACCAAAGACCCCTTATAGCAGTGGGTTTACAGTTTATATGCTCTTCAAAGAATAAGTATTACCAAGGTGTGCCAATTAACTCTGGTTAACATAACAGGAGGTAGGCTATATTAAAATGAGGGTCTTGAAATATGACAACTTAGGTCACCCAAATCTTGGTCAAAGAGACATAAATTCCCATATCACCTGCCTTGACAATAGGAACAATTAACATTTTCCTACATCTGTCAAAGCAAACAATGAACAAATAACTTAAGCATTAGCCCAGACTTAGAATTTCCTTTATTGTCTGACTCGATCTTTGCCTGGGTAAATCTTTTTTTTTTTTTTTATTTAGTATTTTATTTTTCCTCAGCTATTTATGTGTAAAAACAATTTTTAACATTTGTTTTTAAATTTTTGAGGTTCACACAAAGTTTTACAAAAGTCAATGTTGAAAAGTACCTTTGCATGTATTTGGAAAAATAGAGAAAAACAGAATTTCAAGTTACTAAAAAAACCACCTTTGAGTTCCAAATTTTCTCCCTTCCTCATTAAGAAGGCAAGCAATTCAATACAGGTTATACACATGTAGTCATGCAAAACATTTCCATATTACCCATGTTGTGAAAGAAAACAGACCAAAATTTTTTCAAAAACTCAAGAAAAATAAAGTTTTAAAAGTAATATGATTTAATTTGTATTCAAATGTCATCAGTTTTTTCTTTGGGATAGAGAGCATAAGTCCTTCAGAGTATTTTGGCTCATTGTATTGCTGAGAATAGTTATGTCATTCACAGCTGATTACTCACAATATTGTTGTTATTTCGTACATAGTACATTTCACTTTGCATCAGCCCATGTAAATCTTTCCAGGTTTTTCTGAGAGGATTCTGCTTATCATTTCTTATAGCATAATAGTAATCCATCATAATCACATGCCACAATTTGTTTCTCTGTTTCCCAGTTGATGGGCATCCCTTCAATTTCCAATTCTTTGCCCTCAGAAAAGAGCTGCTATAAATATTTTTGTACATGAAGGTTTTGTTTATTTGTTTGTTGTTGGAATATGGATCTAGTAATGATATTGCTAGGTTAAAGGATATGCAAAAAATAGCTCTTTGGGCATCATTCTAAATTTCTGTATAGAATGGTTAAATCAGGTTCACCATTAATGCATTTCTGTATCATTTTCCCCACATTTCCTCCAACATTTGTCATTTTCCTTTTCAGATCTCAGAATTGTTTCAATTGAGCATTTTTTCATATGGCTATAGTTGGCTTTGATTGCTTCATCAGAAAGCTGCTGATATCTTTTAATCATTTATGAATTGGGGAATGGCTCTTATTTTTATAAATTTGATTCCATTCTTTATATGTTTGAGAAATGAGGCTTTCATCAGAAACTTGCTTAATTTTTTTTCACAGTTAATATTTCTAACTATGCCATCCTATTTCCTTCCATCCTATTTCTCTTCTTCTCTTTATTCTCCTTTCATCCTGAGCCTCCTCAAAAGTGTTTTGCTTCTGAGTAATTTCTCTTTTGATCTCCCCTTCCTTCTATCATCCTCTCTTCTCTTATCCCCTTTCCCTCCTATTCTCCTGTAGAGTAAGATAGATTTCTATACCCCTCATGTTACTCCCTCATAGAATCAATTCTGATGAGTAAGATTCACTCACTCTTCTGCCACTCCCCCTTCTTGTCCTCCATTGTAAAAGCTTTTTCTTCCTTTTTTTATGTGAGACCATTTACCCCATTCTCTCTCTCCCTTTTCCTTTCTCCTTGTACATTCCTTTCTCACCTCTTAATATTATTTTTTAGATATTATGCCTTTATATTCAATTTATACCTGTGCCCTTTTCCTGTATATAGTTCTTCCCATGTAGGAATATAAGATAGTTTGACCTTATTAAGTTCCTTATGATTTCCCTTTTTTGTTTACCTTTTTATGCTTCTCTTAAGCCTTGTACTTAAAAGTCAAATTTTCTATCAGTTCTGGTCTTTTCATCAAAAATGCTTGAAAATCTTCTATTTCATTGAATATCCATTTTCCCCGTTGAAGGATTATACTCATTTTTTCTGAGTAGGTGATTCTTTATTGTAATCCTGGCTCCTTTACCCTCCAGAATATCATCTTCCAAGCCCCCTGATACTTTAATGTAGAAACTGCTAAATCTTATGTTATCATGTTATCCTAACTGTGGCTCTGATACTTGAATTGTTTCTTTCTGGATGCTTGCAATATTTTATCCTTGACTTGGAAGCTCTGGTATTTGGTTATAATATTTCTGGGAGTTTTCATTTTGGTGTCTCTTTCATGAAGTTATCAATAGGTTCTTTAAGTTTCTATTTTACCCTCCGGTTCTAGAATGTAAGGGCAGTTTTCCTTAATACTTTTTTGAAAGATGATGTCTAGGCTCTTTTAAAAAAATCATGACATTTAAAATTATCTCTCCTAGATATATTTTCCAGGTCTGTTGTTTTTCCAATGAGATATTTCATATTGTCTTCTTTTTTTCATTCTTTTGGTTTGTATTATTGGTTTTTTATTCATTTTAAAGTCATTAACTTCCATTTGCTCAGTTCTAATTTTTAAGGAATTATTTTCTTCAATGAGCTTTTCTACTTCTTCTTTACATTTGGACAATTCTATTTTTAAGGAGATTTTTCTTTGTGAATTTTTATGCCTCTTTTTGTTTGATCAATTCTGCTTTTTGATGCATTTTTCTCTTCATTGATTTTTTTGTTCCTCTTTTACCATTTGACCTAGCCTATTTTTAAGGTGTTATTTTCTTCAGTATTTTGTGTGTATGTGTCTTCTTTACCAAGCTATTGATTTGTTTTTCATTATTTTCTTGAATTACTCTCATTTCTCTTCCCAATTTTGCCTTTACCCCTCTTGCTTAATTTTCAAAATTCTTTTTGAGCAATTCCAAGGCCTGAGACCAATTCACATTTTTCTTGAAAGCTTTGAATATTGGAGCTTTGACTTTGTTATATTCTTCTGAATGTGTGTTTTGATCTTTCTTGTCACCATAGTAACTTTCTTTGGTCAGATTTGTTTTTCCTGTTTGTTCATTTCCTCTATTTCTTGACTTTATGGCTCTGCTTCCAGGATGGAGGTCAAACTGTCCCAAGCTTCAGAGGTTTTGTGCAGCTGTTTCATTATTATTATTGTTATTTGCAGAAAATATTTATTTATTTTTTGCCTGGATTAAATAAATCCCAGTTTCTTTTTCCTTTACATTCCTTCTTTTCTCTTTTTTATACTTTTATCCAACCCAGTCTGCATTTGATGACAGCTGATTCACTCCATCTCTGTCTCTCTCACTATCTCTGTCTACAATTCTAATTTTTGTCTTTCTGTATGACAAAGTTTTGCTTTATTCTCTTAGAACTCTTAACATCTCCACAGACCCATGGGTAATATGTGGCAGCTACATTGCATATTAGATAGAGTGCCAAGCTTGGAATCATGAGGACTCATCTTCCTGAATTCAAATCTGGCCCCAAACACTTATTAGCTTTGTGACCTTGGGCAAGTCACTTAACTTTTTTTGTCTTGGTTTCTCCAACTGTAAAATGAGCTGGAAAAGGAAATGGCGAACTACTCTACCAAGAAAACCCTAAAATGGACCACAAAGTTAGAAGTTATTGAATAAATAAGTATTGTATATGGCCACGGGTGAATAAATTTAAAGGAAGATGGAAGGGAGACCCATACCTAGATGTGTGCCATAGGATTTAACACTGAGTACAGCAAATTGACAACTCCTTAAATTCCTCATTATTATTATTATTATTATTAAACTCCTTACATTGCTTATCTTTATCAGGAAGCCTCATACCCTGACATGAATCATGCTACTTCTCTCTATCCCTAGGATTCTGTTCTTGAATTTAGTCTTGGTGATGCTTCTATACTAGTTATGTTCAACTCCAGGTCTCATGTGCAAACTACAGATTCTGTTGAGGTGTTTGGAGGGTGTTCAGGGAAGACTAACACCTCTAATATAAAGGCTTCCCAAGCCTTTTAAGGTTTCTCATTCATTTTAAGTGTCCATCTATTATCTAACCCTCAACTGTGGCTCCAAGAAGGCTGTAGCATGTATAGGGACCACACCCCAGGAAAATCATCTCAGTAAATGGGCTAAAACAGGTTGTTAGGAGGAAGTCTCCCACAAACAGATTTCCCCCAGCAGAATGAGCAGATGAGAACAATTTGTTCCAACAGACATTAAAGCAGCTGAAGCACTTAGAGTTTGGTCAGACATCAAAGATGCCAGCCAAGGCCATCTGGGACCATCTCCAGTCTTCTTGATTTTTGTCATTGGTCTTCTTCAAAAACAAAAGGCCAGCAACAACAACAGATTCAATCCTTTAGTCTTCTATGAGGCAACAGTCTTCCCACAATTTTTTCTTAGTTCCCACCTGAAGAAATTTTAGCCTCCACTCCATAGAATGATCAAGCCCTAGATGCACTTATCTCCCCCCATCAAACTCTCATTTCCCTCAGAAGATCAGAACAAAACCTTTCCTAGCTTGTATTCCTAAGAAATAAAAGCCTTCATTTTCATTTAACAATTCAAAGTTACTAACAGCAATATTGTATAATGATTGATTGTGAATGATTTAGCTATTCTCAACAACACAATGATCCAAGAAAATTCCAAAGGACTTATGATGAAAAATCCTACCCGCTTTCAGAGAAAGAATTGATAGAATCTGAATACAGATCAAAGAATACTTTTTTAAAACTTTCTTTATTTTTGTTATTGGGGGGTGTGTCTTTTCTTTTGCAAATGTGACTAATATAGAAATATATTTTGCATGACTGCACACATATAAATAATCTATAGCAAGTTACTTGTCTTTTTAAGGAGCTGGAAGAGGAGGAAAGTAGAGAGAGAATTTGCAACTTTAAATTTGGAAATTTAAAAAGAAACTAACTTTAAGAATTGTTTTTTTGTGTGTAATTGAGAAAAAAATTTTTTTTAAAACACTTCAAAGTTTTCCACTATCCCACTGGATTCTCATGACAATTTAATTCTATGCAATAAACATTTATAAAGTATCTAATATATACAAGAAAGGTAGAAAGTTGGTGCAGTGGATGGGACTCTGGGCCTGGAATTGGAAAGACTCACCTTTCTGAATTCAAACCTGGACTCAGATATTTCTTAGCAATGTAATCCTGGGCAAATCACTTGATCCTGTTTGCCTCAGTTTTCTCATTTGCATAATTAGCTGGAGAAGGAAATAGCAAACCACTCTAGTGTTTTTGCCAAGAAAATCACAAATGGAGACAGAGTTGGACATAACTAAAGAAAATATGAAGAACAAAATATAAGAAAAGACAAAAAATGATGGAAGGGTACAAACCCTCAGAGAAGTGATATTTGACTGGGAAGAATATTAGTTAAAATTATGAGTTAGATTGGTAGTGTCAAACTCAAAAAGAGCCAGAGCCAGTAAGGATCCCTAATGTTCACTTATTGACTTAGAAGAACAAACATTAACATTATCTATATTCTATTGTATTAAGATCTTTTTTTGTTAAATATTTATTTCCCAATCACATTTTAATCTGGTTCAGGCCTCACTTGGGAGTGTTGTGATCCACATATGGGTGTATTTGATAGCTCTGTTCTAAGTAGTTCTCTAAAAATATAAGTTATGGGGCAGCTAGGTGGTGCAGTGGATAGAGCACCAGCCCTGAAGTCAGAAAGACCTGAGTTCAAATCTGTCCTCAGACACTCAATACTTCCTAGCTATGTGACCTTGGGCAAGTCACTTAACCCCAATTGCCTCAGCAAAAAACAAAAATAGAAAACTAAAAATACAAGTTGTAGAAAAGGTGTTAATCTAAAATTGGTAGGAGGAAGTTTGTTAATTGACATCTTCCTACAATGAAATTCCAAATCCAGTTCTGATCTTTATCTTGTGAAATATAATATAAGGTGACTTTAAGAGTGAGAAAGTTCTCATGGAGACTGAATATGGTTCAAAGCATAGTATTTTCAGCTTTTTTGTTGTTGCTTGCTTGATATTTTTTCTTTTTCTTGTTTTTTTTCTTTTTGATCTGATTTTTCTTGTGCAGCATGACAAATATGGAAACATTTGCACATGATTAATTATATCAGATTGCTTGCTATCTTACGGAGGAGAAAGGGGGAAGAAAGGAAAAAAAAATGAAACACAAGGTTTTGCAGAGGTAAATGTTGAAAACTCTCATTGCATGTATTTAGAAAAATAAAATACTATTATAAAATAAAAGTCTTTGGATAAAAAAGAGTGAGAAAGTTCTAATAACTGAAATGATTAGGAAGGTCTCCATGGACAGGATGACACTTGAACTGTGCCTTGAAAGAAACAAAAGATTATAAAAAACACTAGTGAGAAAAGAGATTCAAGATTTAAGGAATCACTTACATAAAGGCACTAAGGTAAAAGATGAAGTGTTACTTTTGGGGGGAAAAAAGGTAACAGACCAGTTTGACTGGAATAGAGACCAGAGATAGGAAGTAATATGGAAAAAGACTGAAAAGTAGATGGGAGACAAATGCTGTATAGATTTTTAAATGTCAGGCTGAGGATTTTGTATTGTATCCTAAAGGCAATAGGGAATGGCTAAAGATTCCTGGGAAGGAAGGGGATATAAAAAGATCTTTGTTTTAATATCAATTTGGCAACTGTCTGAAAGATATATTAGAGAGAGAAGGACTGGGGACATGTACACCAATTAGGAGGCTATTGCAGTAATCCAAGTAAGACTTAATAAAGGCCCAAACTAGCATAGAACCTCTATAGCTAACATTTATTTATATGGCTCTTTCCAACATATTTTACAAATGTTATCTTATTTGATCCTCCCAACAACCTGGAAGATAGGTGCCATTATAATTTTATAATATAAATGAGAAAATTGAGGCAGACAGAGGATAAGTGACTTGTTCAGTTTCATTTAGCTAGCAAGTCTCTGTGGCAGGATTTGAACTTATCTTCCTGTCTCCAGATCTATGCCCACTGTACTACCTAACTGAATTTAAATATATGTGTGTGTGTGTGTGTGTGTGTGTGTGTGTGTGTATGAATAGACTGAAGTTAAGCCTAAGATTCCTGGCTTCTCATTTATTCGTTCATTCAACCAACAAATTATATTAACTAAGTGCCTAATAGGACAAAGGAACATTGTTTTTTATTGACTAATGAATCAATCAATATTTATTAAGCACCTACTAGGTGTCAGGCACTGTGTTAAGATCTGTGGGTACAAAAAGAGACAAAATACAGTTCTTGTCTTCAAAAAATATATAACTAATAGGCAAGACAGCATGCAAGTAAATATATACAAAGCAAGTTATATACAGAATAAGAAGGAAATTATTAATAGAGGGAAAATGTTAGAATGAAAAGAAGTTAGGGAAGCTTCCTTGCAGAAGGTAGGATTTTAGTTGGGAATTAAAGGAATCCAGGAAGGTCAGTGGCTAGAGCTGTAGAGGGAGAACCTTTCAGGCACGGGAGACAGTCACAGAGAATGCCTGGAACAAAAAGATGGATTGTCTTGTTCTTGGAACATCTGGGAAGCCAGCATTGCTGGATCAAAGAGTATCTGTAAGGAAGTTGTAAGAAGACTGAAAATGTAGAAGGGTTATAAAGGTAAATGTTAAACAGAGCATTTTGTATATTCTCCTTGAGGCAACTGGGTACCACTGGAGTTTATTGAGTGAAGGAGATGTTGACATGATTGGACTTGTGTTTTAGGAAAACCACTTTAGTGGTTG
The DNA here is from genome assembly GCF_902635505.1 of Sarcophilus harrisii. Classification (NCBI taxonomy): domain Eukaryota; kingdom Metazoa; phylum Chordata; class Mammalia; order Dasyuromorphia; family Dasyuridae; genus Sarcophilus; species Sarcophilus harrisii. The sequence continues at coordinate 254,878,168 of NC_045426.1, forward strand.
AATGGAGGAGGGACTGAAACAGGAAAAGAGTTGAGATGGGCAGACTCACCCAGTTCACTTTTTTAAAAATTTAGAATCTGCTAGCCCAAAATAGAACAAATTCTATAAATCACTCTAAACCTCTAAAACATAACCTATAGCTTTAAGTCCCTCAAAGGATCTTTGGGCCCACACCTCCTGTCACCCACAAAGAAATCAAGTCAGTGTTAAGTGTTAAGCAAGTGTATTCAATATGAGCAGGTAAAAAGAGAGGCTTAAGTGGGATGAAGAGGATGTGAGGACTTCTCAGAAAACTGACTTTTGCCATAGTTTGGGGCTACAGTTTCAGGGAAAAAACCCTTGCTTGTACCCTTGCTTAATCTCATTTTGTGATTTGTAATTTATAGTCCCCCTGTTCTTGTACCCTGAGGATAGAGTACAGATTGTGAGCTTTGATAATACGTCAGGGACATTTGGGGCCCAAGATGTGATAAAGTTGTTTTAAGATATTAAAAAACCTCTGTTGCCTGATCTTTGCCTAACTTCCCTAGAATATTCTGGTGAAGGCATCCCTCTGCAATTACTGCAGAAATTGAATAAACTTCTTTCTGCTCTGGCTCTGAGAAATGTCTATTTGGGTTATTTTGGGTTAGTGGTTGTTGTCCCACACAGTTTTCTGGGGGGCTTGTCCGGGATTTGTGTTCTCTCACTGGCAACTTTCTCTTATCACTTCCAAAGGCAGGCACCTGTTGGGGAAAAAGCCCTGACAGCCTTTGGACTTGCTGGGGGAGATCCCACTGTGGGAAAGTAGGAACCCTAAGAGACAAATTAGCCAGAGCAGAAATCAGAAGAAGCTCCAACATACTAAAAAGAGAAAAAACTTGGTTGGTGAGAGGAGCAGTCACACAAGATGTATGTATAATCCACAGGAAAAACTGGACAGGGGTCCTGGGATCATTAGAGACAGTGATCTAATGAAAGGGACAGGATAAACCCCTCCAAGTGACTGAGAGAAGGGGCAACCTCTCTGTAATTGATATTCAGTAATAAATCAGAGTGTTAACCTAAGAAACAAATTGCAAAATTGGGGTGACTCCCCTAGGTGTAAAGGGATGATATAATAGGGGGCACCATTTGGCATAAATATGAATCCTCTGAGGATTTGGTATGTCAAAAATTAAATTCATATGTAAATGCTAAGGAGCCTTTCAATTGGGAAGAAAGCTCCTATGCAGCACTTTAAGAATTTAAAAAGCAGTTTGTGTTTGTGTGTTTTATCTTCTATATTTTTCTCAGTCAGCTGATTTACAAATAAAAGAAATGGTCATTTTGGGATTGAAAAGGGCTTGTTTTGTGCATCTTGATGCAAAGCAACTTGAATTTTTCTTAAGTTTTCAAGCTTCTCTCCCTAGAAGGGACTGGGAATGACTAGGGCTGCTGTGTGTGGATTTATGTCCAATCCAGTCTCTCCAAAAAGTGGTAGCTCCACCCATATTCTGGAGTTAGCCTCAGTATCTCTCTAGAAGAATCCTTATTTCCCCAATCCCCAGAGTCCCAACTTCTCAAGGGACTCTGGATTCTGTAAAAGTGTGTGGTCTATTTTCACATGGCTTTGTTGAGGTGTAGATAAATGAGGTCTAGATTTGGGGTACCTAAATGAAATTAGGGTTTAGTTAAGGTCTAGTGGCAGGTTTGGGGTACAGAGAGTCAAACAGAGTTCCCCTGCAACCCCCTTGGATTCGGCGCAAGGATACGGCGGTAAATGAGGTCTAGTAGCCGCACAGAATTCCCAATAAAAGCATTTATTGGCCCAGAGAGCTAGATTAATAAAAGAGGTTTATTACTGAGTTTAGAAGTAGGAGATAGGTGAAGGTAGAGATAAGGAGGGCACTGGACAGAGGGTCCTCACATGGTTGCCATGTTTGGAATCTCTGCAAAGAGGGGTTCCCAGTGTGGCCCTTTTAAAGTCAGAGACTTAGCTCGAGGGGTTTTGAGGTGTAGCCCCAAAGTTGGCTCAGATCCGGGTGGGGCTGGGACAGGTCCGGATCTTCTATTGGAATTCAAAGGGACCAGGATTTGTGAGTCAAAGGGTAATTTACATTAACTAGGGGGGGGTTGGGAATCAAAGATTGGAATCTTTCCCACATCAGCTTGAAGACAGCTGTTCTTAGGAAAGAATGCAAAATTTAGGGAGGGAGACAGGAAACATTGCCATTTTGTTCCCAGGAATTTGTGTCTCCATGTCAGGTCTCAAATAGTTTACTGCCATTTTAGAGATTTCAGGCATTCTAAGAGAATGGAGTTTTTGAAGGGTTTTTCATAAAAAATAATAGGAATTTCATGTAATTTTCCTTTTTGAAGATGAGTTTTCTCCAAAAAATGTGACCTAAATTACTGTGTGTTTAAATTTAAATAGTGTATGATACAATTACTTTCAATTGATGCAGTTGGGAATAAGATTTTAAAAATGTGTGTACATTAATATTGTAGTATTGCTACTAGAAGTTTAAATCTGTATTTGATTTGATTTTAAATTTTAAAATAGTTATTAAAGTTCTCTAGTAACTTACCCAAAAGGTCACATGTTTGTATCTCCTAATTAGATGAAATAAGTTGCTTTTTATGTTGTATATTGAGTACTTTGTAAAAATTACAAGCTATGCTTTAAAATTTTGTCAGCTCTGCTGAATGCATGTATAAATTTTCATGAAATTTGGTCCAAAATTATTTAGATTTTTTTAAAAGATGGTTTTAAAAACAAGAGACAAGAAAGATTGATTTGCAAAAGCAATTGATAGTTTGAATGGAACATCCAGTTATAATCTCACGAGCTAAAGTATTGATTTAAAATTTTTTTTCCTCAATTGGTGTGTAGATTAAAATTGGAAACTTGACTATAAATTACATGAAATTCCTATCCATTTTTATGATAGGCTATGTTGTGTCTAATTGGTTATCACATGAAAAATGTGACACTGCTAATTAAGTTGTTTGGGGTTATTGTTGTAGTATTGAAACCTAAAAAAATGTGATTGATGGGTTGTTGGAGAGAGAGAGAGAGAGAGAGAGAGAGAGAGAGAGAGAGAGAGAGAGAGAGAAACAAAGGGAGATGTTGAAGGGCACTGAGAGAGAGAAGGATGTTTTGTCTATGGCTCCAGAACCCAAAAATGAAGGCATAGAATAAACATCAGGAATGGCAAATATGATATAGAATGGGAGAGCATAGAAAGGAGTTTTAATAATTAATGATAGAAAAGGCAAGTTCCTTAGTGGAACTTGCCATTAACCAGGAGAAAGGAAACATTCCATGAGATTGGTGCGTGCTCTTAGCTGGCAGGCTAAATCCTGAAAGAGATTCAGCACCCTAAAAGAGTTAGTTATAAGAAGTGGGTTGGAAAAGTATAGTGGAGCTAGGAAAAACACCATGTGGCATAGGGGAAAGGGAAAATGCAAGATCTATTAGCTTGGGAAAGTGAAGGCTTAGTCCATGCTTCCCTCACTGTGTAGTTGCTCCTTAGAAGTGAGGAAACAAACCCATTCATTGGAACTTATTCCCCCCAACTCCTGCCACCTCCTTGCTGATTAAATGAAATTACTTTAACATTAATTGCTTCTATTTAAAGGAATAGTTTACATATACATTTAATAACTGAATGTTTTTATTTTTTAAATCTGTTGTTGTTTAAAGGCAAAGTCATTTGTGATTCTATATCAAAGGTTCAATTGCTTAGCAATGCAAGGAACTAAGAGAAGTTTGTTAGATTTCTGGTCAACTGCAAATTCTCTCTGCAAAAGGTGTTTATTTCAAAGCCCATTCAACAAATTATCTAATATTTATTAAGTGTTTCATAGTTTCATTGTTTAATTATTTTTATCTATATCTTTCTTGCTCTATAGGCATGTGGGATGGATAGTTTAGGATTAAAACCTGATTAATGAAATTTGCTATTGAGATTGGATTATAATTGTTATTGTTTTGAATTTTGAATTTGGGAGTGATTATCTAATGAATTATTAAGTTAGTAAATCATCATTCGAGAACTGAATTGGCTAAAGTGGGATTGTTACTATATGACTGGTTGTCAACTGTGTCCTCAGACTAAGGCACTGAAGGATCAGTTTTGATGCTATTATAATCATGCCCCTGCTTTTCCCTCTTATAGTAAATTTCTATAATCAGAGTAAGTGGTCAATAGAAGCCATAAGCACAGATCAAGTATGTAATATTTTGCTGTTTTCGATCTGAAAATTTGTCATCATTATCTCTTATAATTAGGTAAATGAATATTTGGTCTGCTCATTTATCTGTTGTTAGATGTATGTGTCTGTATGAAATAAGTTCCTTTAAGGATCCTGTGTATATGTAAAAACAATTGATACAAGTGACTGTGGGACCTGTTATTTAATTGATTATTGAAAGTGAACCTGAAATGTCTTTCCTATGGTTCAGAGAAGAGGATTTTCATTTTCTCAGAGGGATGTAACTCATGGAATATTTTGTTGTTTCATCTGTGGGAAAGTCACTTTTATTTATAATAGCCTCTAAAAAAGAGATGATGTCTAACTATTTACAAAATCTTCAAGGAAGATATAAGTACACCTCCCAAGAATGAGGGTTCTGCTCTTTGTACTTGTGCGTGCTCTCTCTAGTTCTCTTTGATTTGCTTTCCTCTAGGCTTCAAGCAATTCATCTTCAAATGATCAGCACTAGTCTGCTGACCAGCTGTACTAGCCAGCTTCAGGGATCTTACTCAATCCACTGGATCTTCAATCAGCTCAAGACCCTTAAAATAGGACCCTTTAGGATGACCCAGCTCAGTGTCCATTCTCAACAGGAAGTAGTTTCAGAAAATGAGGTCATCATCCCATACCCTAAAAGACTATGGGTCCCATTTGTTTGGGAAGAAACTGGAATTGGTTGGTGATGGACCCCAAACTACCCAATATCTGAGTGGGTTCCCTGTAAGGAGGCCATCAATCCTGTAAAGGATGGGGGATTAATGCTATTCCCCTGCTGCAATAGTATTTGGGGTTTAGGATGGGGATATTTGGTTAAAATTTGAGTTAATATTGCTGGGAAAGGATATCGCATAAACAATTCAGTTTCATGCTTGTCAAATCATAGAATTATAGAGGTTTTACTAGCTTTGACAAATAGGTACAATTGTATCCTAATAGAAAAAGAGGTTTTTATAAAATTGCTTGTCCAATTTGGAATAATGTTTGGTTTGCTACAAGGTCTAGACATTTAGAAAATGCAGATCAAAGAGTAAATTGGTTAAACATGTTATAGGTATAAATCTCTTTAAAAGACTTAAAATCAAAAGGGCTTAAGGCAAATGATAGACACCAATGCATGGCTATAATTGGTAAAGTACTGAAACAAGAGTCTATACTACAGATTGTTCCGTGTCCAAATAGTACCATTCCCTTTGGATATGGAAGAACATGAGAGTGAATTCCTCCTGTTCCCAAAATAACATTCCTGGGGAGAATTGCAATGCTTTGTACTAGTTCCTTACCTCTGGAGATAAATCAGCTTGCCTCTCATGGCAGGGGGAGAGATTCCAAAATCTAGGGACTTTTAGTAACATGTATCAAGTTTGGAATGTAACTGAGGGTAGCTCTGGCAGTTTCTCAGATAATTTATACCCCAAACAAACCTTGGGTGGTGGCAGCGCTCTCAAACCTGCTTTGCCCAGGAACTGAATGGGTACCTGTGCACTGATTCAATTGGCTATTCCTTTTACTTTGGCATTAGATGAAATAAGAAAGACTGAATCAGGAAGCATTAAATCAAGCATAATAACTGATGAATTCAAGGCTAATAGATCTTGATCTTTCCTACTCTGATGAGTAAATATTATTGGATAAGTTAGACCAGAGAAGCAGTGAAAGGAATAACAGAATAGTCAGATGCCACTAGCAGAATGACACGGGAAAATAGAATGACTCTATAAAAGTTAATGGGAGGAAGAGGAAAAACATGTGTTACAATTGGAAATTTCATTCCTTGTATAATAGCCCTATCCAAAGAATTAGCAGAGAATTCAGGTATTAATTATCCATTCTGTGTAAGGAGATCTATGCAGGGAGTATTAGGTTTTTATGAAGTAGGATGTTTAAAAAAAATAGCCAAATGAGAGGGGTTAGAAAAGTATGTGGAAACCAAATTATTAAAAAGAAAAAAGTGTGGTATTGTGAGATATGGATGGGCATTTGTTTTTCACAGTTATAAAAATTAAATTGGAGAAATTTAATTTAATTGAGTTTCATTAGAAATTTAAATTAGAAAACCGAAACTCACAAGCACATCAAGGAATGATCAAGGATAGCATTTATTTTCAACCAAAAAAAGTAAGCTCCTTGGGAGTAAGGACTGGCTATGTAATGAGAGATTCATGTCCTGTAAATTCTGTAACATCCAATTAATGGAGAATTAGGGGTGGAAGCCCATAAATCAAGAAGATAGAACTCCTAAAGGTGAGATAGATATAAGAAGTTGAAAAATTGTCATCAGGATTGGTACGAGAAGTCCTCAAATGGACACAAAAAGAGGCAGGATTAAGTGGGATGCAGAGGATACGAGGCTTTCTCAGAAAACCCACCCCTGCCATAGTTTGAGACTACAATTCCAGAAAAACATCTCTTGCTTGTACCTTTGCTTAATCTCCTACAAACTGCTTTGTAATCTATAGTCCACCTGTTCTTGTACCCTGAGGGTGGAGTATAGATTGTGAGTCTTGATGCTAAATCAGAGACAACTGGGGCCAAGATATGATAAAGTTGTTTTAGGATATAAAAAAATCTACTCTGTTACCTGTTCTTTGCCTCACTTCACTAGAATATTCTGGTGAAGGCAATGCCCCTTTTATGCATGAATTGAATAAACTATTTTCTGCTCTGGCTCTGAGAAATGTCTATTTGAATTATTTTGGGTTAGTGGTTGCTGTCCCACACAAGCTGGATCCAGCACAGGTTCTAGATGATTGTTCATTTTTCAGTGTGGGCCTTGGAATTTAGCAAATGCTACAAATCAAGGCTTAGTTTATTGTTTGATTGATTGATTATCTAAACTTGAAAAAGTCATATAGAAACTATTAATATTGCAGAGTAAGTCTAAGAATGTTTGCTGCAAACATTTTTTTCTAGAGAGCTAGTTGTTAAAATACACCGCTGAGCAGGTGGCTATTTTTCAGGGCCAAGGTAGATAGTCTATCTATTTAACCAGTTGGAATTTGATGATCTTAAAAACATTGATTTAGAGCTGAGTCTTAGAGGTTTGACAATCCAACCCTCTTATTTCAGATGAAATCTGAAGGAGGGAAAGATTATCAAGTGATTTCCTGAGAGCAATTTTGATAGGAGGGAGATGGGAGACGTATGAGAGCCTGAAGTGGAGAGAGGACTGCTGTCATGGAGAGGGAAATAGGCCAAAAAGGAACTGGAAAAATGGCTCAGCTGACTTGGTGGTTCTGTCTTAGGCTAGCCCTGCCCAAAACAGTTTCTCAGTATTCCTCACCAGAAAGGAGAAACTTTCAGCCTCAGAGGCACAGCCCAATAGAATCTCTGACTCAAACCCAAGGTCACCACACTAAATTAACCACTTTACCTGAATCTTTTCTCATGCATAAAGGTCAGTTAGATTGTGAGCTCCTCAAGGGCCAGAACTGTTTTTTTCTCTTTCTTGTATCCCTAGCTTTTTAGTAAATGCCTGGCACATAGTAGGCACTTAAAAAGTGCTTATTGACTGACTGACTGACCCTTATGACCTACATCAAAAGCATCAACCATTACCTTCCCACCCTGTTCTCCAGGTGTAAAAAAAAAATTGAAGGATTTCAAGTGATCTGTGTCAAAAACAAAACAGCTAAACACCAGATGTCAAATTAATAAGAATAAAAGCACGTAGGTGAGAATTAAAAAGGCATCAACATTCAGAGGACATTGTGCTGACTGAATTAAACTTTGGGGAAATGAGTTCAAAGGCAGAGTGAGATGAGCACATGCAGCCCTCAAGTGGAGATCACAGACATGCAAAATATTCATGCTGAAAATAGCCAAAATGAGGTTTTGTGAATTTTTAGATAGAGGGCAGTTTCTACCATTCACCCAAGGGATGGATGTACATCAGTGTTTAGGATCTAGTTTCTGAAGCAACACAAGTGTTTGGAATAGCACAGAATACAGGTTGGGTCTTGAATACCAGGGTATCAGAGCTGGAAGGAATCTTAGAGATCAGCTAATCCATCCTTCTCATTTTCCTAAGGAAGAAACAGGCTCAGAGAAGGGAAGAGATTTAACTAAACTCAAACAAACAAGCATTTTTTTCTGCACCTATTATGTGCAAGCCACTCTGTCAGTGATTCAAAATAGAAAAATAAATCAGGCCTAACTCCCAGAAATTTCACATTCTAGTGAGGGGAATAATATACTCCTAAAAGATACATCCACAGAGTGAGGCAAAGTGAGGCAGGATCTTGTACAAATTTCCTACATGGGAAAAGCTCAAGAGCTGAATTCAAGAAGAATTATGAGGACATAGAATGGAGAACCTTGGGTATGCAAAGAAATTCTATAAGTGGTTATAGTTTGCTAATTACTTGATTTAGTTTTTGATTTGCTATTTAGTCAGAACTAGAGCTGTCCTTTAAAAGGCACTAACAAGGAAAGAATTGGTCATCTTCTCTTTGGCCACTGCCTTGGTGGATCTGTTTACTGGCTGCATTCAGTGAGAGTTAAAAGTATAAGAATAAAGCCTCGGGTCCTTCTCATCAAGTGAATATTGGCCTCTCCCTGAGGTTATTTGCCTGCCTCAATGCTTAAGTCAAAGGATTATATGACCTTACAACTTTTAAAAAGATAGTAAGTGTGATGGAAAATGCTATCAATATCCAAAGAAAGAACTATGGAGTCTGAATGCAGATTGAAGCACACTATTTTCACTTTTTTCTCTTTTCTTTTCTTCTTTTGGTGATTTGTCTTTTTGTTCTGTTTCTTCTTTCACAACATGACTAATGTGGGAAAATGTTAAAATGATTGCACATCTATAACCTATATCAGATTGCTTGTTGTCTTGGGGAGGAAGAAGGAGAGGAAGGGAAGGAAAAAGATTTTGAACTCAGAATCTTATAAAAATGAATTTCAAAAACTATTTTTCATGTAATTGGAAAAAATAAAATACTATGTACAAAAAAGGAGGGCACCCAAGTATTTCAGCCTCTCAAAGTCCAGGTTTTATAGCCAGTTCAGCATCAATGTCCTGAAAAACAAGAAGTGACCTTTAGGGCCCAACCTAGCAGTAATTGAGATAGGATCTCATCCTAGAGAAATGCTGCCTTTGAACATGAACTTGGGGAGAACTTGTGCTACAATCTCAATTGCCCTAGAGACTAAAGTGAATAGGGTAAAGTGTATCTCTGAAGTATTGGGGAAAAAATGTTTGCACTTTAGTTATTGCTGTATCTATAAAGTAAATATCCCTTTGTAAAAGCTAATTGATGCTAAGTTTCTAAATGAAACTAGAAACTAAAATACTAGTTACTGGCACTAACAGTAAACAGAATCAATGGGAGTTCAAGCCAATGGTAATGGAAAAAACACCGCCCCCCAAATTCCTCAGGGTACCCCCAGGACCCTGAAGAGCAGATGTAGCTTGCCCATCTGGGAGAGTGAGTCAAAGCATACCTCCCATAGGTATGTAAATATGTGTGTGTGCAGATAGATAGATGGATAGATAGATAATGTTGTTGTTGTTCAGTCCTTTTAGATACTTTCAGACCTCATCTGGGGTTTTCTTGGCAAAGATACTGTAATGTTTTGCCATTTCCTTCTACAGGCCATTTTACAGATGAGGAAATTGAGGCAAACACAGTAAAGTGACTTGCCCAGGGTCATACAGCTACCAAATGTTGGAAGCAAAATCATGAACTCAAGTTCTCCTAACTTTAAAGTCAGCACTCATTCCACTGTGCTAAGTACCCATATACAGTAAGGTAATTTTAGGATGGAGGCACTGGCAATTGCAGGGTGGGAGTTTAAGAAAGGCCTCATTTAAAAAAGGAGCTCTAAACCTAAACTCTGAAAGAAATTAAAAATTCTAATAGGTGGAGGAGAAGAGGAAATGAATATCAGGTATGGAATGGAGGTGTGGAGATTGGTGGTGAGGGAACAGCCTGTACAAAAGCACAGAGATAAGAGATGGAAGATCATGGATAGGGAACAGTTAAATGGGCTAGTTTGACTGGAATATAGAGTACATGAAGTTGAGTAATGTGTAATAAGCTTGAAAATGTCAGCTGGAGCCAGATTGTGAAGGACTTTAAATGCCAAATAGAGGAGATTGTATTTTATCCTAGAGGCTTAGGAGCTTTGGGGGTCGGGCAACGACATAGTCAGATCCGTGCTTTATGGATAGTTATGTGGCAGCCAAATGGAAGATTGATTGGCAAGGGGATAAACTTGAGCCATGGGGACCAATTAGGAAGTTGTCTCAATAGTCCAGGCAGTAGGTGATGAGAGACTGAACCAGTGTGATGACTACACAAATATAGAGAAGGGGAAAGATGTAAAAGATGTTGGGGAGGCTGCGTTAACAAGACTTAACAACTCATTGGATCTGAGAGTTAAATCAGAATAAAGAATCAAGGATGATTCCAATGTTGCAAAGCAAGGTGACTGGAAAGATGTTGGTACTTTCAATATAAATTTATTTTCCATTATTCTATTTACCCCATTTAGGGTTTTCTTGGCAAACACAGGAATGGTCTACTATTTCTTTCTTTTTATTCTGCACTTGAAAAACAAAATAATCCAGCAAATTTTACAGTTGAGAAAACTGAGGTTAACAGGGGAAAGTAGCCTGGCCAGTGTCATACAGCTAGTAAATATCTGAGGCTAGATTTGAACGCAGATGAGTCCTCATGTTTTCAAATCTAGCTTTTTATCCACTGTACCATCTCTTCTTAACTTCCCTATTTCTGTCAAGGATACCTCCATCCTTCCGGTCACTCAGTTTCCTAACTTTGATGTCATCTTTGACTCTTCCCTTTCCTTCACTGCACATAACAAAATAGTTCCTGGGCCTTTCACTGCTATCTTCATAATGCCCCCTTATTTCAATCTGCCTTTCTCCATGCTCATATCCACCATCCTAGGCAGGCCCTCATTATCTCTGGCCACGATCTCCACAAAGGGCTTCTAACTGGTCTTCTAGCCTCCAGTATTGTCCCACTTCAATCTATCCTCCATATACTTGCCAAAATGGTTTTCCAAAGGCAGATGCCTTAACTGTGCCACCTCCCTAGTCAATGAATTCTGGTGGCTCCTTATTAGCTTTAGAATCAACTATAAAGATTTCTATTTGGCATTTAAGTTCTTTACAACCTGCTCTCAACTTACCTCGCCAGCCTCCTACATAACTTTCTTTCCTTCAAACTATAATATGGCCATACTCTGTTCCTCACTCCCATATTTCCAACACAACTAAAATATCCAAACATGAATATGAAATCCAAAATAAGATAACATCCATTAAAGAGAACTATATAATGAAAAAAGAAGAGATTAGTATTGAAAACTCTGCTGTCTTGACATGAACAACAGTACATTTTTGTATAATGCAGAAAAGTCATTTTCTTTCATCCCATGTAGATAATTAGTTGTCAAAAGCTTTTAAATCTCTTTATCTGCCTCCAACTTTCAAGCCTTACTGATTCAATAAATGCTAGTTCACTGACTGACTGACTTCCTCTACAATTCAATAAAACTGGTCTTTTCTCTGTTTTTCATACATAACACTACTATCTTCTCCCTGCACACTGTTGCACTGGCTATATCTTACTATATACTTTCTTTGTATCCCTCATTGCTTCATAGAATTCCTCTCTTATTTCTATATATTCTTTCAGCATGATTTTCTACCTACTTAAAGTTTTCCTTTTCCTGTTCTTCCCAACCGCTAGTTCCTTCCAAAACTAACTTATATTTAATTATATATATTTGTATTGATTTTCTTTATAGTTATTCTGAGTATATTTATGTATGTACTTGCTATCTTCCTTATTAGATTGTAAGTTCCTTGGGAGTAGGGAATGTTTCATTTATTGCCTTTGCAAGCAATTAATAAATCCTTATTGATTGATTCTTTTTGTGTTGTATATGATGAAGACCTGCAGAGAAACACAACTCCTGATGAACTAATTTTTATTGTGCATTATTTTGACTACTGTTGTTGGTTTTATATATCTTTTATTTGTTTGTTTGAGATTGGGACTTCCAATTTGAGCCAGGCTAGAAGTGTAGCAGCCACTGACTTGCTCCCTTCGCTGATTAGACCAGAGTTAGGGAACCTTTTTACAGCTAAGGGCCTTTTGGATATTTATAATATCATTCATGGCCCATACAAAATTATCAATTTAAAAACTCAAGCCGTGGGAGGTTGTTGTACTTGGCTTTCAGCTCATCATCACCTGCAGTTGCCTTGGCAGGACCAGACCAAATGATTTTGCTGGCCTTATAAAGCTTGTGGGTCAGATGTTCTCCACTCCTGGATTAAACTCAGAAGTTTTGACCTGATCCATTTACCTCCTTAATAAATTTGCTCTTCCTTGGCAGCCTGGTGGCTTTCATTCCCCTCTTCCTCCCAGGAGCTCACCATATTGGAGGTAGACTTAATGCAGATACTCCAGGGACTTTGTCCCTACTACAATTCAGAACTCCCGGATTCAAGCAATGGAATACCAGGTTCCCCTGTCCCCTTGGAGACAGACGTAATACAAACATACTGGCTTTAGTGGCTCAAGACTTTCATGCTAATGTGATCTATTAACTCCCTTAATCATATAGACTACCAGTGTGGGCCACCATTCCTGGCTATTGTGAATTTTAATTTTTTTAAAGGGTCTTTTAAAGAAATTCACTCACTTGGATAACTTTGTTGATCAAATTAACTAGATGATTAATTATTAACAATCAATCATTATTTTCATATCTATCTGAACCCCTGAGTATATAAATAGGGAATTTTAAAAAATAATGAAGACTATTCAATCACATTATTCCCCAAAGTGTATTTTTAAATTATCATTAATAAATAAAATGTAAGGATATTTTAGTGTTTTATCTCATCCCTAGCTTTCTAAAATTTCTCTTTTCTGTATATGTTTTACGATATATGTAATGTATATTAGCACAGCAGCAATTTATAAGGAAATAAATGTGCCTACATTAGGATCATATGTTAAATATTCTTTTTGCTGCTAAGATTGGTGATCAAATAATATTTGGAGACCAGTGGTCTAAAGACACCATGTGTTGAAGTAGATGTAAAACTAAAAATTCATGATTGCTTTTCTCAGAACTATCAGAAGACCAATGTCTAAGCCCCAACTCTTCATCTTTGTGAACTATCTTTATCTAGAGAATCACCCATATACAAACTATCCTTCAAGGGTGTCTGAAAAATGGTTGGTAAATATTAAAGTTATGGTAATGTTGGCTTTATGTGTTAGGCACATATCCCAAGGAAGTCATTATTTAAAAAAAAAAAGACTCATATAAATCAAAAGGATTAGTAAGTAGGACTTCTTTTTTTATATTAATAAAAAAACTGGAAACAAAATAGCCCAACAATAGCTAAGCAAATTGTAGTAAATGGATGCAATATTTACTCTGCTATAAGAAAAAATGAATGTAAAGAATATAGAAATACAAGGGAAGACTTGTGTGAATGAAAGCAAAGTGAAGAAAACAGAACCAGGAAAACTATAATATAACAAAAATATAAATGGGGAATAAAAAAAAAAAGCATAAACAAACTGAATGTTATGAAATCATAATGATTAAGCTTAACCCCAAGAAGAAAAAAATGCATTTCTCTTCTTTTTTTTTTGTAGAGATGGAAGGGTGAGTATGGAATATTGCATATGATATACAATACAATGCTAATTAAGTAAAAATAACAAAAATACTATATAGAGTATATAATAAAAGACTAATTTGTTGACTAATTTTGCTAAATTTGTTTTTTGTTGTTATAAGGAATGTCTTTGAGAGAGGGCTGAGGGAAGGATGTGTTGGGAAATAAAGATTTTATAAAATAAATGATATAAATACAATTTTAAAAATAAAAATGAGAAATGTAAGTTATTATTAAAAGATTGGCTCCCTTCTTCTCAGCTATCTCAGCTCCTCTTGTCAAGGAATAAATCTGCCCTTACTGTATTATTCCTCCCAGGGATATTTTCACTTGAAAATTGTTCATCATATTCCAAAGCTACCCAAGGAGAAAAGTTAAGTCAAAGAAATGAATTTTAATTGGTGTAACTTTAGAAATCAGTGAAGAAGCTATTTGGAGGCAAAGGAAAGTATCTTTGTAGAGTCCCTCAAGTCATTCTGCCTGTAAACTTCCTACTCCTATTATGCCTACTACTAGCCTTGTGTTTGTTGGAACCAAAACCAAAATTAAGGGGCCAGTTGTGACCCTGGGAGCACTCCAAAAGAAATCTTCCAAATTAGGCATCCAGAGAAGCGGCTTTTCTCCCAGGAGAAAAGGACTGCTGTCCCAGACTAGCATTTTATGTGAAAGTAGGGCTGATAGAGAAGACAATCGGTATGTCCTAGTATGAGCTGAATTGTGAACTTTTTTTTTGAGGGTGAAATCAGGTGAAATGGACACAGAACAGACAGACTTCAAGGTAAAAAAGATCATAGAAGGGGCAGAAAGCACATAAAAGAGGGGGAAAGAATCTTACCTGTTTGCCTTGGATAGTCCCTTGTTGTATTTATAATCTGACTGTATATATATATCACTCTTAGGGCTTCTTTCCCTAATTAATTAACAATTCCCTCCTTTCCCAGGTCACTGCTCATATGGGCTCCCCCTTCTACAAAGTTCAGCACCTAAGAAGACATCCTAATATACTGAGTCACAAACTCTCAGAGTTGTGAAGGAGTTTGAAGACTATTTAATCCAATTCATATCTGTATAGGAATTCCTTCTATGATGGATTCAGTTTCTTCATCTGTAAAATAAGAGGACCAAATAAATCATGTAACATGAAATATAATGGAATGCTATTGTACTGTAGCAAACAACAAAAAGGATGATGCTTTTATAGAAATAGAAATATTTGTATGAAATGAGTAAAAACAGAAGAACAATTTATAAATGACATTACAAAAATGGACAATTTTAAAAGATGTAAGAACTCTGGTAGAGACAATGAACAATGGTGCTTTCTGTAATGAAAGATGACATCCACTTCTGAACGTATTTTTTGGACACAGTCAACATAGAGATTTGATAACAACATTGTGGAAAAGGACACTTTTGAAAGACTTAAGATCTCTGATTAATGCAATGAATAACTGTGATTCTAAAGTAATGGCTCTCAAAGTGGGGTCCAAAGAATCCTGAGGGTCTCTGAAAACTTTTCAGAGGATCTATAAATTCAAAATTAGTTTTTATTTCTAATGTGTTAAATATCTATAACTACAATTCATATCAACAAAAACTCTTTGGACAGATCCTCAATAATTTTTAATAATATAAATATACTAAGAATAAAAGTTTAAGAACCAGGATTCTGTCTATATCCAATCAGAGATGAGATGGAAGAAATGTACAGAATGAGACATTTTTTAGATGCAGACAATGTAGGAATTTGGTTTTGCCACATTATACATATTTATTTCAAGAATTTTGCTTTTCTTTTTTTTTTCAAAAAAGGGGGGAAGGTAGGATAGAAAGAAATAAATGCTTGTTAACTGAAAAAAATAATATAAAAGAGTTGGATTATATGGCCTTTGAAATTCTATCCAGTCCTAGATTCATCTAGGCTTGACTTTAAAACCCTTATCCAAAGTCCATCCTAGCCTTGCTCTAGAAATGGATATAGTATCTAGTGAGTATGGATATTTCAGTAGGGAAATAGTGACTACTGGTTCAAGCAGGAAGGAGGTTGAGGATTGGGAGGAATTTGACTGATTTTGAATCTATATCCCAGGATCATTACAATAGGAAACCCACCAATGAGAGCACAAAACAAAAAATAAGTTTCCCTCTGCAACATTGGTATCCTCTCTCTTAGCTATGATATATTCTTAGTTCATTCCCAACTCTCATATATGTATTAAGTCAATTTTAGCTTCTGACCAACCCATAATAGCTCTCTCTGATACAACTGTCCCTTAATAGGCTCTTTAAAATACATCTTACTCTCTTCTCCAGTTCAATTGTCATGTCATTGTTAGGTCCTGTGTCATAGTCCCATCTCAATAACTTTTTCACTTTATCCCTGTGCCTGAAAAGACATCAAGATAATCCCTTTCCTTCATACAAATGACCAGTCTGTAATCATCTGTAATTTCACTGATGCCATGGATACAGGTTGCATCTCATCCACACCTTCTCATTCTATATGACATAACCCTGTCATACATCTTTGCAAGAGATCTACTCAGAATACTGGAGGTCTTTTAGAGAAACAATGTAGTGTGATGGAGAGAGCACCAGACTTAAGGCCAGGAAGATGGTGAATTCAAATCTTCCATCTGCTCCTTATTAGCTATGTGACACTACGGAGACTTTAATCCTGTTTGGATCCAGTTCTCTCCCATACTTCTCAGACTTCTCTAGCTATGTCATTATGTATCTCTCTTCAGGTCCCAATTTTGTTAACTTCCCACATTAGAATATGCTTCTTACTAAAAACTGAGTGGATGCCCGTCAGTTGAAGAATGGCTGAATAAGTTATGATATATGAATGTAATGGAATAGTATTGTTCTATAAGAAATGACCAACAATGATTTCAGAAAGACCCTAAAGAGACTTACATGAACTGATGCTAAATGAAGTGAGTAGAATCAAAATAACATTGTACATGGCAACAAGAAGATTATGTGATGATCAACTATGATAGACTTGGCTCTTTTCAACAATGAGGTGATTCACTGATGCATTGTTGGTGGAGTTGTGAACGAATCCAACCATTCTGGAGAGTAATTTGGAACTATGCTCAAAAAGTTATCAAACTGTGCATACTCTTTGATCCACCAGTGTTACTACTGGGCTTATATCCCAAAGAGATTATAAAGAAGGGAAAGGGACCTATATGTGCAAGAATGTTTGTGGCAGCCCTCTTTGTAGTGGCTAGAAACTGGAAACTGAGTGGATGCCCATCAGTTGGAGAATGGCTGAATAAATTGTGGTATATGAATGTTATGGAATATTATTGTTCTGTAAGAAATGACCAACAGGATGATTTCAGAAAGGCCTGGAGAGACTTACACGAACTGATGCTGAGTGAAATGAGCAGGACCAGGAGATCATTATATACTTCAACAACAATACTAGATGATGACCAGTTCTGATGGACCAGGCCATCCTCAGCAATGAGACCAACCAAATCATTTCCAATGGAACAGTAATGAACTGAATCAGCTACACCCAGCGAAAGAACTCTGGGAGATGACTAAAAACCATTACATTGAATTCCCAATCCCTATATTTATGCCCACCTGCATTTTTAATTTCCTTCACAAGCTAATTGTACAATATTTCAGAGTCTGATTCTTTTTGTACAGCAAAATAACAGTTTGGTTATGTATACTTATTGTGTATCTAATTTATATTTTAATATATTTAACATCTACTGGTCATCTTGCCATCTGGAGGAGGGGGTGGGGGGAAGAGGTGAAAAATTGGAACAAGAGGTTTGGCAATTGTTAATGCTGTAAAGTTACCCATACATATAACCTGTAAATAAAAGGCTATTAAATAAAAAAATAAAAAAAAAAAAAAACAATGAGGTGATTCAAGTCAATTCCAATAGATTTGTGATGGAGAGAGCCATCTGCATCCAGAAAAAATACTATGGGGACAGAATATGGATCACAACATAGTATTTTCACCTTTTTTTGTTGTTTGCTTATTTTTTTATTTCTCATTTGTTTCACCTTTTTGATCTGATTTTTCTTGTGCAGCATGATAAATATGGAATGTGTTTAGAAGAATTGCACATGTCTAACCTATATTGGATTACTTGCTACCTAGGGGAAGAGGGTAAAAAGAAGAGAGGCAGAAAAATTTGGAGCACACTGTTTTGCAAGGATGAATCTTGAAAACTATCTTTGCATGAATTTTGAAAATAAAAAAGCTTTTATTTAAAAAAAAAAAGAGGATAAGAATCCTTAAGGGTAGAAATTGTTGTTTGGTCTTATTTGTATCTCCAGCACTTAGCATAGCACCTGGCACATTACCATGTGCCTGATAAATATTTTACCCATGGACCTAGCCTCTCTGGGCCTCAGTTTTCCCATCTGTAACATGAAAAAATCAGAGTAGATGACTTTAAGGTCCTTTCCTGGTCTAAAATGATTCTCTCACCATTGATTTAATTTGTTGTGGATATGGATACCAGTGCTACACTCAGGCTATCCACCTATTTTTCTTCACTTTCAATAATTGACCTGACCCCATCTTTTTTTATCACACATGTCCTTGATAATGTCTTCTTGCATGTCAATTATTTGGGGGTAATATGCCACAGCTAATAGAATTGCTGTGCATTGTTTCATTGCCCTTTTGGGTCTCTTAAAGTCAATAACAAGTATTTATTCAAGTCTGACTATGTTTCCTATTTCAGACAGTGTGCTAAGAATTTGGACATACGAAAAAGGCCAATACAGACCCTACTTTCAAGGAATTCATAGTCTTGGGGAAGACAACATCCAAATATCTATGTACAAGAAAGATAGAGATAGAGTAAATTGGGGATTGCTCAGAAGGCAATAAGATTAGAGAGTACTGGGAAAGGTTTTTTGCAGAAAGTGGGATTTTAGGTGAGATTTGAAGAAAGCCAGGGAAGCCAGGAGGCAGAGGTGAGAAGGAAGCAAATGTAACCGGTCTTAAGACAGCTCAATCAGGAAGTCGTGTATATAAGAAAGAGCTGTATACTTCTAGCACCATAAGCAGGCTGAGCAGAGCCTCAGTTGCCTTCTCTGAACAAGGAGAAGGCTGCAATAAATGATCTCTAAGGTACCTTACCAGCTTCAACAATCTCTGACACAGGTTCAGACAGTCACAATCATTTAAAGGGCAGAACAAGTGCTCTCCCTCTGGACTTGCAAGATGGAGAGTTTTGTGGCAAGTCACAAGTCGGCTACAGCCCAACAGGCCTGGGCCCGAGTTGGAGGGGGGAATGTTTCAAAGAAACAGCACTATTTTCTCAGAAACGGGATTGCTAAAAATAGCAGTTCCTCATAAATGGGACTGACTGAAATAGAAGTTTCTCAGGAGCAAGCCTGACTGCTATCAAAAGAAATTTGCTATTCAAGTCTCCTTGTCCCTTCGGCCTGCCCCTGAGAAAATGCCTTCCTAAATATAAATACCCATTACAAATCTACCCAGTGAGGCAGGCACAGCCACAGTATCTAGGCATCCTCCCCAGCCTCCTTGGCCTCCAAGTGCCTTCCACACCACCATGCTGCCAACTTGGACAAGTCCAAGGTAACTGGGAATCCCTAGACTTTGCTATGGAATTCGTAGAATTAATGCCCAGACCTGGAAATTACCAATGACCTTGGGAGGCTCTGGACTAATATGTTTGGGGGGGAGGGTGATTGGCAATCTGGCATTAGCAAATCAGATTGTGTAGTGGGACTCCCTGGGAGGGCAGCTGGGAATTTGCCTGGCAGTGCCAGGGCAAAACTGACTAACCCTTAGCAAAATTGGAAAGAAGACAGAATTTGTCTTGGGGCCCAGCCTCTTCCCTCTACCAATCCCTTTTTAGCTATCTCTCCCTATTGGGACAGAAACCAGAGTGCTTCTTGCCATCTACCAGGCCTGCCTGTTTCATACTCCAGACTTCTACACCTCTTCTTCTACCTCAGAGCATTAAAATTGATCTGGCTTTGTCCTATTCTCCTGGTGCCCCAGGTGACAGCTAATCTGATAAACTTGTTTATTCTATCTGGTAAAAACTTATTAAAAATCTGATTTGCAGCCCAGGACCAATTCTACCTTGAAGATAGAGGTTTGTGATCTATCTTACTCTCAGGATACTTTTTTTTTTTACATACTGCTTTGTTCTATAATTATCTGTGCTAGCATATACATCAGTAAATTCTCAAATTTTTTAGTCTCAAGAACCCTTTACATTCTTTAAAATTAAGGATCCAAAAAGCTTTTGTTTATGTAGGTTATATATAGGGCAGCAAGGTGGTGCAGTGAATAGAGTGCCAGGCCTGGAGACAGAAATACTCATCTTCCTGAGTTCAAATTTGGCTTCAGAAACCTCCTCAATGTGTGACCCTGGGCAAGTCACTTAATCCTATTTGCCTCAATTTCCTTATCTGTAAAATGAGCTGGAAAAGAAAATGATAAACCACTCCAATACTTTTGCCAAGAAAATTCCTAATGGGGTCACCAAAAAGTCAGACACTAGTAAAAAGGACTGAGCAATAATAATGTCTATGGATATTTACCATACTAGAAATTAAAATATCTTAGCATTATAATGAAAATAATTTTGATTTCACAGACCTTCTGAAAGGATCTCTGACCCTCACAGGTCCCCAAGCCACAATTTGAGGACCACATACTAGAAAAATCAGTTGGTTCCCTATCAAATTATAAACTCCACAAAATCATGCTGTACTTAATTTTGAAACTTTCCTAGAACCAAGCCCTGGGTCATGTATGGTATGCAAGAACAAGGATTGTTTTATCCTTATTCTTTATATTCCTAGTATTCAATAGAATGCCCAGTGGTAATAGGTTTGTATTTTACGTAATGGTAAATGCTTATGGATTGATTGCTTAACTGAGGCAGATAGTAGGAGTTCCATAAATGTTTGTCAAGTGAATTAATTTTTATGTGTTACATATGCTGTGAATTTGTATTTTAACTGGGGTTTCTGGAAGCAGTGCCTTAAAGCAGAATGTTTGTTGTGTTCTCTTTCCTAATGTTATCAGAATCACCTCTTGTTTAAGCCTTGTGAAAGTGGCTTATTTAGGATGAGATAAAGAGAATTGGAATGGAGTCTGAAGACATGAGAACTAATCTTTCCTCTGCTTAGGCAAATCATTTCCATTCTCTGGATCTCAGTTTCCCCAGTTGTTAAATGAAGAAATTGGACTAAGATAACTTTTATGGTGCCTTCCTGTTCCAAAAGTCTATGGCTCTAGAAATCTATGAAATTTTATCAGCAGAACAGGGCCTCTAAGTGGTGATACAATACTTAGGTCAGTAGTTCTCAAAATGTGAAAGTGTGATACAGAAAATTCTGGGGGGTCTCTAAAACCCCTCTTAGAGGATATACAAATTCAAAATTAGTTTTTATTTAATGTACTACATTACTACTAATGTAGTAAATACCTACAAATATAACCCATAAGGAACAAAAATTCTTTCAACAAATCCTCAATAATTTTTAATAGTATAAAGATATTGAGAACAAAAGTTTGAGAACTACTGACTTAGGGCCTAGCCTGGGACTCCCATAGCTTTCTATCTGTCAGTGATTACAAAGTAGCTTTCAAAAGTTTTTAGAAAAATGGAAGAAACCTACTGATTGGACAGCAAGAAGACTTGTCAGAGACCATCCATTAATTTTTGTGTATTTACACATGTCTAATTGCCCCAGAAATGTGGTCAGCAAAGCAAGCATTTTTCTAGAAAGGAGAAACAAGAAAAAATACAAGCATCAACTATATCTCCTTTTTCCTGCACCCAACATACACAGGACACATTCTGTGAACTTGTACACACACATAGACCTATTTTTCTAATCAGTAGAATGTACAGTGATATCCTTATACATCTGGTATGAGGAGTTGCCAAGCCCTTTGCAGGGTTATTCATCTACCTTTGGTGTCTATCTGGCACCCAACTCTCACCTGTAGCTTCAAAAAGCTGTAGCACACCTGGTGATCACAGTTCAATAAAGCTGTTTCATCAGACAGGCTAAACCAGGTAAAGAGTAGCCAATAGGTTTCAAAATTTTCTGTGAATTAGTGGGATCTCAACTCCAAGCATGTGAAGACTTTCCCCATTGGAATGGATAGATGAAAACAATTTGTTTCAATGGCCAGCAAGGTGTCTAAAACAAGCACTGTGGATGTTAAGAGCTTGCTCAGATATCAAAGATTTCAAGGTCATCCATTCCATTCAGGGTCATTATGGCCAGTCATCCTGACTTTTGTCTGGTCACTGTACTTCAGTGACTGTGGAAAAGAGAATGAGATTGATGATCTTGTGGACATTACCCTATGAGGTCATTGGTCCTCTTTGAAAAGGAAGAATGAGCAACAATATCTTTTCACCTAGTCTTTGTTTCAGAAAGCACTATTTTATCATGTCTTTTTCCCAGAGTATTTATGAACTTTTCATGTTTTATTTTTATCTTTCCCCCAAAAAAAATATTTCAAAGAATCCTGGAGTCATAGACTATTGGAGCAGGAAGGGACCAACTTATTCATGTTACAGCTGGGAAAACTGAGGCCCAGAGAATGGAAATGATTTGCATAAGTAGAGGAAGGACTAGCTCCCATGTCTTCAGATTCCAGTCCAGTCCTCTTTTTATCTCTTTTTAAACAAATTACTTAGTTTCTCTAAGTCTCAGTTTCCAAATCTGCAAAATGGGAATAATAATAGCACCTAAATTTGCCGAATTGATGAGAGGATCAGATGAGAGAAGTGTAAACTGATTTCAAACCTTAAAGTATTACATAAATGGTAGCTTTTTTATTATAATTTTTTATAATTTTATAATTAAAATAAATTATTATAATTTATTATAATATTAATATCATTAATAACTTTAAATGCAATAGGGGAAGATAGCTCATTTGGGGGTTAAAATTGTTGGGAACAATTTTTTTAAAGAGATGGGAATTGGGCTGGACTTTGAAGGATGGATAGGATTTGGATGAGGTTCTAGTCCTGCCAGGGAAAATAGACTTTATTTTTTCCCTTTCTTTTTAAAAGGGGAAGGAGAGGGAATAAATAAGCATTTATATAGCTACTACTATTTGTCAGACACTGTACTAAGAGCTTTTACTAATATTATTGTATTTCACAAGAAGTCTGGGAGGTAGTGCTATTGTTATCTCCATTTTATAGTTGAGGAAACGTTAAATGAAGCTCAGCATTCTTCACTGTGTTACCAGCTGCCCCATTAAAAAAAAAAGATGTACATATTTCACTATTACAGTATTTAAATTTCACAGCATATGCTCCATCCCAGACTCATCCTTTATAACAAATGAAAAAGAAAGATAGGAAAAAAACCTAATCAACAAATCAATCTCATGCAGTGTTCCAAATCCATAGTCACACACTTCTACAAAGAATGGAGAGAGGTATCTTCTCATGTCTCTTCTTTGGGATCAAGTTTAATCATTATAGTTTCACACCATCTAGTTTTTGAGCGTTTTGTTTTTATTGTTCTTTTTCTATGGTAATAGTACATATATATATAACTACAAAACACTTTCCACATAAATGAAGTCAGATCTAAGCAGTTGGGAAAATATCAAGTGCTCTTGAATAAGTTGAGCAAATATAATAAAGATGACAATACTACCTAAACCTAATCTATTTATTTAGTGCTATGCCAATCAAACTCCCAAGAAACTAGTTTACTGACCTAGAAAAACAACAACAAAATTCATCTGAAAGAACAAAAGGTCAAGAATTTCGAAGACATTAATGAAGAGAAAAGCAAATGAAGGTGGCCTATCTGTACCAGATCTAAAACTATATTATAAAGCACATCAAAACCATTTGGTACTGACTAAGAAACAGAGAAGTTGATCAGTGAAATAGGTTAGATTCACAGAACAAAATAGTCAATGACTATAGCAGTCTAGTATTCAACAAACCAAAGACCCCAGCTTTTGGGATAACAATTCACTATTTGACAAAAACTGCTGGGAAAATTGGAAACTAGTATGGCAGAAAGTAGACATAGACCCATATCTAACACCATATACCAAGTCAAGTCAAAATGGGTTCATGAACTAGACATAAAGAATGATATTATAAACAAATTAGAAGTACATAGAATAGTTTACCTCTCAAGATTTGTGGAAGAGGAAGGAATTTGTGACCAAAGAAGATTAGAGATCATTATTGATCATAAAATAGATAATTTTGATTATGTTAAGTTAAAAAGTTTTTGTACAAACAAAACTAATGCAGACAAGATTAGAAGGTAAGCAATAAACTGGGAAAACATTTTTACATCCAAAGGATCTGATAAAGGCCTCGTTTCTAAAATACATAGAGGATTGACTCAAATTTACAATAGTCCAAGCCATTCTCCAATTGATAAATGATCAAAGGATATGAACAGACAATTTTCACAAGAAATTGAAACTATTTATAGTCACATGAAAAGGTGCTCCAAATCACTACTTCTCAGAAAAATGCAAATTAAGACAACTCTGAGATACCACCTCATATCCATCAGATTGGTCATTATTGTTTCCGGTCATTTTAGCCAGTATTGAAGGGGATGTGGGAAAACTGGGACACTGATACATTCATTGTTGGTGAATCTGTGAACAGATCCAACTATTCTGGAGAACAGTTTGGAATTATGCTCAAAAAGTTATCAGACTGTACATACCCTTCAACTATATCCCAAAGAGATCTTAAAGGAGGGAAAGGGAGCCACATGTGCAAAAATGTTTATGGCAGCCCTTTTTGTAGTGGCAAGAAACTGGAAGCTGAGTGGATGCCCATCAATTGGAGAATGGCTAAATAAATTATGGTACACGAATGCTATGGAATATTAGAGGTTTGGAGAAACCTGCATGAACTGATGTTAAGTGAAATGAACAGAACCAGGAGATCACTATACATGGTAATAAGAAGACTATATGATGATCAATTCTGATGGACATGGCTCTCTTCAACAATGAGAGATTCAAACCAGATCCATTTGTTCAGTGATGAAGAGAGTCAGCTACACCGAGAGAGAACTGTGGGAACAGAGTATGGAACACAATATAGCATTCTCACTCTCTCTGTTGTTATTTACCTGCATTTTGTTTTCTTTTTCAGTTTTTCTTTTTCTTCCTTCTTGATCTGATTTTTCTTGTGCAGCAAGATAAGTGTGTGTGTGTGTGTGTGTGTGTGTATATGTATATATATATATATATATATATATACATAATTTAACATGTATTTTAACATATTTAACATGTATTGGACTACCTGCCAGCTAGGGGAGAGGGTGGGGGGAAGGAGGGGAAATTTAGAACAAAAGATTTTGCAAGGATCAATGTTGGAAAAATTACACCTGCATATGTTTTGTAAATAAAAAGCTTTAATAAAAAATAAAAATATAAATCATAATTTTAAAAAAAGAAAAAAGAATGTAAACTTCCTGAGGACAGAGTCTCTCATTCTTTGTATTTGTATCCTTAGCACATTTGCACTCTAAATAAGCACTTTAAATAAATTCTTTTTTGAGTGAATGATTCTCATGTTTCTCTGTCTTTATCATGTTCCTTGTTTCTTGTCTCCAACAATATGGAAAGGTACAATTTCAAAAGAGGTATACCATCATGCATTACTTTGTATTATAGCTATAGAGACAATTTCAAAAGAGGTATACCATCATGCATTACTTTGTATTATAGCTATAGAGACAAGTCTATTGGTAAGAACAACAGCATCTTGATTTTAGTTCTATGCCCAGCTCTCCATTTGCATCCCACTCCTTCTAGGATCTTAGGTTAATCCATAGAAGCTCATAATGCCTAAGTTATCACTGCCCAGAAGTGTCAGTTTTCATTTTCTACTCCTATATCTCATTTGGTTCTTTTCTGCAAATATCCCTAACCTCTGCCAATCCATTAGCATGGTTGAGCCATTCCTCATTGCTGTCTGATTGCTTCTAAATTGGAAGGTGCAGCATAGACAAATTATACTTCTAGAGTGACTCCGTCCAGCTCATTCACAAAAAACACTAAATGAGTCTTTATCTAAGAGCCACTTTTAGGGTGTTTCTCCAAAATTTGAATCTCTAGCAGTATAAGGATATATTTAAAGATAGTTTGCAAATAGTTACTCAGAAAAGGCATAAAATATTTTTTCAATGCAATAACACATTTCGTAAGTACTCATTGTGTGGAGCTATGAAGTGGAGCTAACTTCTAAGCACCTAGAAGTTATACATAGTTTATAGATAAAACATGGTCTCAGTCATAATTGAACTTACAGCACATTAGAGGATATGACATATAGATAACTAAAATATGGAATAATCTGAATAATCATTGTCAAATTATTTGCCTTCTCAAGGAGTGGGTGGGAAGGATGGAGAATATTTAAAACTCAAAATTTTGAAAAATGAATGAAAATTTTTTACATGTAATTGTAAATAAAAAGTTGAAATCAAATGAAACAAACAATAATAAATATAAGTAAAGATTATTATTATAACTGAAAAATAAAAACAAAAATAAAATATCCAATAATCTCATCAGAGAGGTGCCAAGACAACATTATGTGATGTCCAAAGGGGACAATGACCTTCACAAAGGAAACAGCATTCTCTCCAGTAGGAGGATTTGCACCTGAATCCTAAAGATGGATTTTAAAGGATGGGAAAGAATTCCAAAGGAAGGGAAGGAAGGAGATTTCCATCAAAGGAAGCAGCCTGAGCAAAGACATAGAGGAGGGAAAGTACAGGGCATGTTCAAGAGACAGAATATTTCACGTAGATTTTATAGAAGGAAAGCAAAAAAAAAATATTTTGTACTTTAAAATCATTTTACATCTATACTCAGCCCATTTCTAGGAGGACCTTAAAGCACAAAATAAGAGATTTAGAGATAAAAACAGAATTCCCTTCTAAAGGAAGCATAAATGGTAGATGACACCAAGTACTTGAGATGAACAGATAGCTATAATTGGTTCCTGAATTTGGACCTAAGTTTTCTGACAACTGAAGGGGAAAAAAAGGAAATACAGAGGCTGCATATTTTTGTTTTCTGACAAGAGAAGGCAATCCAATTCATCTGCAGAAACAATTGGAACTGCTTTCTGGAACTAAGCTAAAGCAGAATTTTGAACTTGTAAGCAAACCTGACTAATGGCCTCTCATATAATAGCCAATCCTTGTGAGTCCAAAACAAGTTTTTGAAATGTTGAAAAAAGAAAACATATCTTATTATCTCGATAGGTCCACATTACCATATTGATATCAGATTATTATGCTGAAAATGGCCCAGTCTTACACTAGAACCTGCCCGATACCTCCTTCTACCCATTCTGCCCTAGTATTAAAGAAGTCATGCTACTTACCTACAGCCTTTTAAAGTAGGTAAGAGGAAAGCTGTTGTCCTCAAAAGATTAAGATCAAAAGATTTAGAATTGAAAGGAGACTTTGTAAACTATTTAATACAGCTAAAGTCCAAACAGGCAAAATTACCTGTCCAGGATCACCCAGATGATAACAGAGCTTGAATTTGAAATGTAGCTCTTCTGACTCCAAATGAAGCTTTCTTTCTACCATATGATCCATCAATCATCAAATAATATTTCTTCATTGGTATGCTATAATTCTCGGCATTATGAGAAATACTTAAAGCTGGTACCCCAGACTTCTGTGAACTTACAGAAAATCTAATTGAAGCTTTAAAAAATGTCAAAGAATTTTGAGTTTTGGGAGAGTTCTACCAAGGACCTTTCTTTAAAAAAAAAAAAAAAAAAAAAAGGTCCCTCTACCAGTTGGAGAATGGCTGAATAAATTATGATATATGAATGTTATGGAATTTTATTGTTCTATAAGAAACGATCAGCAGGACGATTACAGAGAGACCTGGAAAGACTTACATGAACTGATGGTAAGTAAAGTGAATAGAACCAGAAGAAGATTATACACAGCAACAGCAAGATTATGAGATGATCAATTCTGATGGATGTGTCTCTTTTCAACAATGAAATGATTCAGGCCAGTTCCAATGGTCTTGGGATGGAGAGAGTCATCTGCACCCAGAGAGAGGATTATGGGCACTGAGTGTGGATCACAACATAGTATTTTCACTTTGTTGTTGTTTGCTTGAATTGTGTTTTCTTTATCATTTTTTCCCCTTTTGATCTATTTTTTCTTGTGCAACATGATAATTGTGGAAATATGTATAGAAGAATTATACATGTTTAACATATATTGGATTACTTATTGTCTAAGGTAAGGGTGAGGGAAGGAAGAGAGAAAAAATTTGGGAGAAAAGTTTTACAAGGGTGAATGTTGAAAATTATCTTTGCATATATTTTGAAAATAAAAAGCTTCAAAAAAAAGATGTCTGCCATCTAAGGGAAACTTCTTGGAAGTTCCTTGAGGGCAGAGACTTTCTTTCTGTTAATTACTTCTCCAGTATTTAGCACAATGTCTGGCACATGAGAAATACTTAATAAATTTTTTTTGGTTTGGAAATATTTCTTGGATAGGATCATTTGAATCACACTGAATACTTGTACTGGAGAAGATGAGACAGGGGAGGAAAAGAAGCAGGGACATGTATTTTATTTTCAAATATTGGAAAGAGTACCTTATTCAAAATGGATTATGTAGTTTAGGTTGGAAAGGAAAAAATTAGGATCAAGGGGTAAAAACTATAAAAAGGCTGGTTTCAGCTCAAATTCACCTACCTATCCAAAAGTGAAAGGAGCTCTCTCTGCAGTTATATGCTAACCCATCATTAAAAGTATTTAAAAGGGGGCAGCTAGGTGGCAGTTAGGTGGCGCAATGGATAGAGCACCAGTACTTAAGTCAGAAGCTAATAATATTTATCATTTGTAAAGCACTTTTCAAATATTAATTACATCTTCACAAAAACACTGGGAGTAGATACTATTATTATCATCCCCATTTTACAGAAGAGGAAACTAATAAAGATTAAGTGATTTGCCTCTGATCATACAACCAGTAAGTGTCATAGGCTGGATTTGAACTCATGACTTCCCAATTACAGGTCCCATGCTTTATCTACCGCATCATCTTCTCTGAAACATATTAGCTATATGATAAAAAAAGTCACTTGACCTTTCAATGGCCTAGACAACTCTAAAACATTGATTTATAGATGAGTTGCTGATATGCAGCAGAGAATGTTTTCCCATCAGAAAATTTCCCAAGCCAATGAAAACACTGACCCAAACCACCCCCAACCAGATTCATTCCTTCATTCATTTCAACAAATCAATTCACAAAGTATATACAAGACAAATTATATTATAGTTGTGTTTGACTCCTTCTGATCCCATTTGGGGCTTTTCATGGCAAAGTTACTGGATTGTTTGCTATTTCCTTTTCCAGATCATTTTACAGATGAGGAAACTGAGGTTCCAAGGCCATAAAAGCTAGGAAGTATGTGGGACTGAATTTAAAGTTAGGAAGACCTTATTGCAACACCTGGCTGCCATGTATTGCAAAATAGAACGTGATAAATGCATAGGGAAGGTAAAAAACCAAAATTTTTGTGGGTAAAGTCTAGGCTGTCCTTTATTTTCTTCCCAGACCCATTCTTGGCTCCCAGACTTCCACACCATGCTAGATCATCTTGGAACTTCAGCATCTGGAACCATCCTGGAACATTCAGAGAAAACCTCAAAGAACTGCCCCTGTGGTCTTCTCACTCTGCAACATCCCTCCTTAAGACCTCCCCCCTTTTCTCATTGGTGAATTTCTCCTGGAGTTTCCATTTTGTGGAAAGACCCAGCCCCACTGAAGGGCAGGGAATCTTTCCTATCTTTTTTTCTGGTTCTTTCCTGTATTGTCTTCCTCCCTTAGAATGTAACCTCCTTGAAGGTCAAAATTGTCCTCTTTCACTTAGTATTTGTTCTCCAGTGTTCAGCACAGTGCTTAGCACATAACAAGCACTTAATAAATGATAATTTCCTGACCAGCCATGATTTCAGAAAGGCCTGAGAGACTTATACGAACTGATACCGAGTGAAGTGAGCAGGACCAGGAGATCATTATATACTTCAACAACACTGTATGATGATCAATTCTGATGGACATGGCCCTCTTCAATAATGAGATGAATCAAATTACTTCCATTTGTTCAATAATGAAGAGAACCAGCTACACCCAGCGAAAGAATTGTGAGAAATGAGTGTGAACCACAACATAGCATTTCCACTCTCTCTATTTTTGTCCGCTTGCGTTTTTTATTTCCTTCTCAGGTTATTTTTACCTTATGTAAAGGTCCGATTTTTCTTGTGCAGCAAAATAACTGTATGGATATGTAAACATATGTTGTATTTAACATATACTTTAACATATTTAACATGTATGGGTCTACCTGCCATCTAGGGGAGAGGATGGAGGGAAGGAGGGGAAAAGTTGGAACAGAAGGTTTTGCAAGGGTCAATGCTAAAAAAATTACCCATGCATATATCTTGTAAATTTTAAAAAGCTATAATAATTAAAAAAAAAAGAAAAGGAAAAAAATGACTGTTTCCTTCCTTTCTATACCATATGAGGTTTTAGAAAAAAGAGACTATTTCTGACTAGGTGAATCAGGAAAGGTTTTATGGAGAGGTAGTATTCACCAAGTTGAGCAATCAAGTATGAGTCAGATTTTTCAACAGAAAGAAAAGAAAGAAAAGGCATCACAGATACAGAGATCAACATATGAGGAGGTGAGGCAGGAATATAAACACACAATGTGTGGGAATTCTGGGTAGATCAGTTTGGGTCAACTTTTCATTACTGGAAATTCTCAAAAGGCTATTAAATGCATTCCTACATTGAGTAGGAGATTGGACTGGATCAGACCTAAGGTCCCTCCCAACTCAAAAATAACTATGATTTTCTGCTAATTGTAAAGATACCTAATAGCGATACACCTTTTGTTTTCAAAAATGAAAAACCAAATACAGTGAAAAAAATGCTGGATTTGGAGCCAGAAAATATGCACTTAAATCCCAGTCCTTGAATTTATGATTAGTATCACTATGGACAAGACACTTGATTTGTCTGTCCTTGGTTTCCTCATCTGTAAAATGGGTAGGTTGAACTAGATATTCTTCAATTCTAAATAACGTGCTCCCATAAAGCACATCTATCATTTCATTAGCTTCTCACAGCAGTTCTGCATGATAAATATTATTTTCTTCATTTGACAAGATTGGGGAGGGAACATTTTTATTAAGCCCTGTACTAAACACTTTACAAATATCATTTGATCCTCACAATAAGCCTAAAAGGTGCATGCTATTATTATCCCCATTTGACAGTTGAAGAAACAGAAGCAGATGAAGGTTAAATGACTTGCCCAACCAAAGTCACACAGCTAGTAAGTGTCTGAAGGCTGGGTTTGAAATCATCTCTTCCTGAATTCAGGCCCAGACCTTTTTCCACAGAACCATCTAGCACTCTGGCAAAACTGAGACTTGGTTAGGGCTCCACAATGAGTTAGGAGGAGGCATTTATCCTAGTCAATATTCAGAGATGTAAACTGAGGCAGGGAGTTACTCTCCAAAGTTAGTCTCTGTGTTGCTCTTCTGATACAACCCTCACTCTGATTTTTCTCTATTCAGTTGAATTTTCCACATATCTTACTCCTAAGCCAGGCTTATTCAGACACATCTATTATGGGCTCTCATTACTTTAGTGAGATGACACAGTCTTATCTGGGCAAAACACTGGAATCCCTGGATGCAGAAGTTGAGAGGAATGAGGAATGATTTTTTCAATGTGAGAAACTACAAGATTTTAGAATAAAAAGACTTTTTAAAGCACCTATAGTGGACGTGAATTAAGCAGAACAAGTAACCAAGCGACCAAAGAGAGAAAAAAATTAGTTATAGGAAAGCAACTTTTGACTTCAATGCCAGAAAAACTTCCCCATCAGGAGCAACTTGTTTCTTGTTTGCTAAAATATAATTGATTGCATTTAATTTTTCTGAGATGTTATTTGGTGTTTTGTCATGCCCTGTGTCTCCCAATTTTCTTTCTCAAGGAAAATGGTCATGGTATATAAGCATCGAGTCGACATGTATTTTATACTCCTACTATGTATCAGGAACCATGCTAGATACTGAGGATACAAGTACAAAGAAACAATCCCTACTCACAGCAAGTTTGTATTCTAGTGCAAAGCTTCTTATTATTATATGTGAGTCATATAATAGAATATAGGGGTTGCAAAATTTTTTACAACAGTAGAAGGCATCTACTAATGCACTGTTAGTGAAGTTGTGAAATGATCCAACCATTCTGGAGAGCAATTTGGAACTAAGCCCAAAGGACTATAAATGTGTTCATACCCTTTAATCCAGCAGTGCCATTACTAGATCTGTATCCCAAGGAAATCATAAAGGAGGGAAAAGGTCCCACATGTACAAAAATGTTTGTAGCAGCTCTTTGTGGTAGCAAAGAATTGGAAGACGAATAGGTGTTCATCCATTGAGGAATGACTGAACAAGTTGGGGTATATAAAGATAATGGAATATTATATAAAAATGATGAACAAGCTGATTACAGAAAAGCCTGGAAAGATTTATAAGAACTGATCTGAGCAAAACAAGCAGAACCAGGAATACACTGTACACAGTAATAGCAAGACTGTGCAATGATCAACTACAAAAAAATTGGTTCTTCTTAGTGGTTCAGCGACTCAAAGCAATCCCAATAGACTTTGAACAGAAAATGCCATCTGCATCCAGAAAAAGAACTATGAAGATTAAATATAAATCAACACATGCTATTTCTGTTTTTTTCTTTCACAGTTTTTTCCCTTTTTCTCTGATTTCTCCATCCCAATGCTATTCATAAAGCAATATGTATTAAAAATAAATAAATTAAAAGGAAGAAAAAAAAAGTATCTCCCCACTCCACCCCTTTTCCAGCTCCCTTTTGTGTGTTGGCTTCCCCGACTACATTATAAACTCCCTGAGGGAAGGAACTGTCTTTTTTAATGATTATTATTTGTATTCCCAGTGCTCAGCAAAGTGCACGGCACATAGTAGGTCTTTAATAAATGTTTATTGAATTGAATTGAATTGGCAGCATAAATATTCATGCTTCTGGCATTGTTAGGGCTGGATCACTTAACCATAAATCAAGCAAGCATCTAGCTACTAGGAATGATTTTAAGGGTGCCAAAAGGTCCCTGTAACTTAGTGACTTTTTCCAGGATGCACAAAATATTCCCCTAAAGTTTCTTCTTTGGACTCAATCACTAAGAATCTCTTTTAAGTTTCAAATGCTATTTATGAATGGTCAAGTATCCAGCCATAATAATAAACCATTAGTCAATTAAGCAATCAACAAACATGTATTAAGTGCCTACTATGAGCCATATACTGTGCTTAGAGATACAAAGAGACAAAAAAAAAATCACAAAAAACAAAAACGTGCTCTTGTAGAGAACATTTGGGGGAGCCAGCCTGCAAACAAATATAAACAAAGCAAGCAACATACAGGAGAAATAAAAAATAACAGAGGAAAGACACTGGAATTAAAAGGAGTTGGGGAAAGTTTCTTATAGTAGATGGGATTTTAGTTGGCACTTAAAGGAAGCCAGGAAGATCAGTACTAGATGCAGAAAACTGAAAGAGTTCTAGACATGGAGCTCAGCTAGAAAGAATGCCTGAGACAAGAAATGTAACATCGTTCCTGGAATAGCCAAGAGGACAAAATTTCATTAGATTAGATTCCTGATTCATTTAGAGATATGATAAGGTAAAACTGAGAGCCAGGGGACCTGGGTTCTGGGCCAAACTCCATACCTAACTTACTTAACCCTGAATAAATGACTTCCCTTCTCTGTTTCTTTTCCTTTTTGTAAAATACAAAGCAAAATGGTTCAATGGAAAGGGCACCAGATTTGTAGAATCTCAATTTGAATCCATCCTCTGTCAATTTATTTCCTGTGCAAGTTTGGGCAAATTATTTCATCTTCTTGGACCTCAATTTACCATCTATAAAATAAATGCAGAATTAGATGACCCTTAAGGCAGTTATAAATCCTAGTAGCCCAGTTCATAGCTGGAAGGGGACTTGGAGACCATCCTTCCAAACCCCTTATTTACAGATGAGGAAATTGAACCTGCAAAGGTGAAGTCATTAACCCAATGTTACACAAATAATAAGCACTAGAAGTAAAATAATTATTAAATAATCAAATTTTATTTGTGATTCTGTGACAACTAAAGATTAGCTATCCAAAGCTCACATTTACTCTAGGCTACAGGGTTCTAGAGCTCAGGTTGTTGTTGTTGTTGTTGTTGTTGTTGTTGTTGTTGTTGTTGTTGTTGTTGTTGTTACTATTTCTTTGTTCTCTAGAACAAGATCATGATATTGGGGATGTGATACTGTGACAGCACATTGGATTTCAGTGAGGGAGGGCTGTATAAGGTCACCTGTCTCCCTTTCCCCTCCAGAACCATCTGTGCCCAGTGGCCAGATATAGATCAGGATGACTGGAAATGATTTTGGATGAAATGGGAAACTTGGCCTCTTTAAACTAAGATCTTCAACAAGTCTCAGTTTGACTGAGACCATACCCATTCAATGATTAAGGATAAGGTAGGTATATTGAGGCAAAGAAGCTTCTTTTTCATCTAGTCAAAAAAATCTAAATCAATAAATCTGGAAGGGGAAGACCTTCTGGTTTTCTGGACAAAACAGAAATGATTGCTATTTACATTCAATCTAAGTCAATCAGGACTCAAACTATGACCAAATGGGACTTGACCTGGGACCTATAGATGGCCAGAGGTGGGCTGTTGTTGTTTGTCCTTCATTCTTAAAAGAGAATCATAACACAGAGTATAGGACAGATAGGTTTCCTTGAAGGATAGATGTAGTCAGGGAAGATCTAGTACATGATATACTACCTTTGGAGGCCCTTGGCAGGTACATGATACAAAATGAGGACACTAAACACCAGCAGAAGTCAGCAAAACCAAAAGGGAGGAATAGATACTCAGCGAATAGTGCAGGATGGTTTTTTAATTTAATTATGTACTTAAGAGTGACTCTATACAACCAAAGCCTCAGGATATCACTTAGTCTCTTGGAAAAACTCTATCTTTGTGTCCAGTTAGAAGAGTTTCTATACTTCTGTGCTCTCAAAAAAAATGCATTTCATTCTTGGGCTGCAGGCAGCCACCTTGCACTTTTGTGGTCTTTGAAGGGAAGAAATTCCTTTGAAGGAATTACATTATATAATTTGGAGGTCTTATTAGGTCAGAGTCAGCACAGTCTAGACATGAATGCCCAACTATCTGAGGAAGATGAATTCCTTTTATTTTTTCCTGAAGTCTGGAACTCACAAAATCCCAGATCTTAACAGCACCTCAAAGACCACCTAGTTCCACCTCTTCATTTTATAAGTGAGAAAAAACTCAGTCTAAGTGATTTTCCCAAGATCACACAGATAGGAAGCATCATAGGCATATTCTTTCCATTGTATCATTCTGTCTTTAATACCCTAGCAGTAAGTTGGGGCTGTAGGGAAAGAAATGTCTTAGTGAACAGTAAAGTCCCTAAGTAAAGCATCAAGGGGTGTGTGGCTAAGAAGGTATAATCAGGATTGAGGCCAGTTTGTGATGAAAAGAGCCCATCTACATCCAGAGAGAGGACTGGGGAAACTGAGTGGGGATCACAACATAGCATTTTCATTCTTTTTATTGTTGTTTGCTTGCATTTTGTTTTTTTCTCATTTTTTTCCCTTTTTGATCTGATTTTTCTTGTGCAACAAGATAATTGTATAAATACGTATGCATATATTTGGATTTAACCTATATTTTAACATGTTTAACATATATTGGATTACTTGCCAATTAAGGGAGGGAGTAGAAGAACAGGGGGTGTGGGATTTGGAACACAAGGTTTTTCAGGGATTAATGTTGAAAAATTATCCACGTATATGTTTTGAAAATAAAAAGTTTTGATTTAAAAATAATAAAAACTAGAGTGACAAAGGAAAAAAAAGAAAGTATCATCAGCAACCCAATAAAACTTTGGAGTAAGGGGCAAGAATAGAAAATAAGTAGAGTCTGGGTCTGTATTCTAAAGAGATCATAAAAGAAAGAAAAGGACTGACTTGTGGAAAAATGTTGGTGGCAGCCCTTTTTGTAGTGACAAGGAACTGGTAATTGAGTGGATGCCCATCAGTGCTAAACGGCTGAATGTCTGAATAACTTATTGTATTTGAATGTGATGTTGAATGTGAAATATTATTGTTCTATAAGAAATGACAAACAGGCTGATTTTAGAAAAGCCTGGAGAGATTTACATGGACTGAAGTGCTAAGTGAAGTGAGCTGAACCAAGAGAACATTGTACATGGTAACAAGATTATGTGATGATAAACTGTGATCCTTCTTCCTCTAAACCTTTCTTTCCATGATTAATCTGACTTGTTCCAAGAAGCCAAAGCCTACCTAGTGACCAAACCTGGGGAAAATCATTTCTGCTGACTGACTAAACCAGGTTAAATATAACCAATACCTGTTGTTGAGTTATGGGCATATCTACCCTAAACATGTGAAAATTTCCCCTGGCAAAATGGATGGATGAGAAGATTTTGTTCCAATGGGTCATGATTATGATGGAAACAGGCTCTGTGGAGGCTTAGAGGTTGGTCAAAGAAGCCAAATTATCCACTGCATCCTGGACCATTGCTAGTCATCCTGACGTGTCTTGCTATGTCCTTCACTGGCTTAATAAATGCAGCGTGGTGGTGGGGTGAATACAGCATTGGACTTGGAATCAGGAAGAATCCTTTTCATAAATTCAGATTGGGTCTCAGACACATATTAACTGTATGGCCCTGTTCAAGTCACTTAATCCTGTTTGCCTCAGTTTTCTCATCTGTAAAATGAGCTGGAGAAGGAAATGGCAAACCATTCCAGTATCTTTGCCCAATAATACCCAAAATAGGGTCAAAAAGAATCAGACAGCTTGAAAAATGATTGAACAACAGCTTAAAAAAATAAATGCTTTATCATTCATTCATCTGCTATGGTTTATTTCAATACAAGTATATATGTTTTGAACCACATCTTTGTGCTAGTCATTGGACAGGAGACAAAAGTAATATAAGGCAAGGAACCTGCAAGCTATTTGGAAAGTCAAGACATACTCAAAGTCATAGTGAACAAACAAGATAGCATGTAATCAAGAACCATCCATCCTGTGTTATTTGGAGGAGAGATGAACCAGTGAAAATTGGAGTAGTGCAGAAGAATTTCATGAAGAATATGGCACCTATCAGATGAATAGAATATGGGGTGGGATGACAAGAAAGGAGGATATTACAGGAATGTATGTTAAATACACAAAAACTGGAAAAATTGGGTTTGGGGGACAATAAGGAAGCCTGATTAGAGCAGTAGGTAGCTGTTGAGAAGTAGTGAAAAATAAATTTTAAAAGATTAGATTGAGCCAGATTATAGAGGACCTTGAAGAAAATGTTAAACAGTATTGTCCAGAAAGAAAAGAAGCAGATCTGGAGTCAAAAGGCTTGGGTTCAAATCATTTAATTGAGTGATCTCAAGTTATCATTTAAGGTCAGGGTCCTCAGTTTCCTCATTTCTTAAAATGAGGAAAGAAGAGGAGAGATAGTCTCTAAAGTTCCTCTCAGCTCTAAAATTTTATGATTCTAGGATGAAATACAAAATAGAGATTTTAAATCCCTCATTTTTGAAATAGTGATAACATCTGCTTCAATTTATCTCAAGAGGTTATTGTGTAGACTAAAGAGATAGTTGGTTTAAGAGTAGTGGAGAAAGTTAAAAACATCACATAAATGTAATTTATTACATTACATTACATTAATTGCATAAATGTAATTATTAAAGAGTATCAAGGTAGTATAACAGATAGAAAGCCAGCCTCAAAGGTCTGGGTTCTAGTTCCACATATACTATGACTGCTTAAGTCATTTAATCTCAGTGCTCTAAGTCATCTCTATGAATCATAAATGGATGGAGTTTCCTCTTCTTGGATTTCTATTCATTAATTAAATCACCAGTCCAGTTTTTATCCTAATATATTCCAATAAAGCAGAATTTAACCAAGTTCACCATCATCACCTACCTACTCTAGAGATTTTAAAATTTTTCCTTTTGGATAGTTGTAATCTTTTGTTAAGCTCCAAAGCCACCAATACAATTAACTGTCAAACTGTTACAGACCATTAGAATTGGAAGAAACTTTAGATAACACCTAATTCAACTTCTTAATTTTACAATTGAAGAAACTGAGACTCAGAGGTGGCACGTGACCTCCCTGACATCACACAGTAAGTCCTGTGTGGCAGAACCAATAGTACAACCTAGATTCCCTGAGTCTCAATATTCCTCCTTCTACACTTGAGAGTCCATCAATTTGCAACCTGTGGTTATCATAAAACCAGAGGAGAAAAATGCTTCATGGTAATCACTGACCCACTAGGATCTCCTACTGGCAAGATTTAAACAAATGGGGCTCATTTTTCACAGTCTGAGCAGCTGCCATGACTGTCACATCCTCTCATCCCCACCTCACCACTCCCACTCCTCACTGATCCATGAACTGTTGAGCAGCTACTTCCCAGGGAGATACAACATTTTTTACAAGACCTTCCCTCAATCATCCTCTTATCCATCTCTTCCCACTATACAGCTTGTCTAGTCTCAGACTATTACCCTATGGGATGTCTGATGTTAACAAGATGATAGCCAAAGGTAGGAGCTACATCCTTGTGCCCAGCTTCTCTGCTCCCCATCACCCCCATGGCTGACCCCGCCAAGGCTAAGTCAGGGATGGGAATAGAGAGCAAGTTAAAAGACAGAGAGATGTATCAATTCTAAAATGAAAGTTTAGTTTGATACTTTTAAGTTATGTTCTGGAAAGACCCAAGATCTAGGTATCCCTTGTCATCTTATAGGTAATGAGAGGTGTGAATAATATATCTTATACCCTGAACAAGCCATTAACACTGGCTCAGTTTCCTCATCTTAAAAATTAACTGGAGAAGAAAATGGAAAACCATTGTAGTGTCTTCATCAAGAAAAGCACCCCAAAAGGTCACAAAGAATCATATGGGACTGAAATGACTGAACAACAAGGTAGCCCATCTTGTCAATGGTTGAGCCATGACTAGAAGCCAAATCTCCTAAGATCTGTTGACTAAACTCCTATTTGACACTCACAGCTCTTATTAAATGAGTTTCTAATCTTTTCTGTTTATTCTAATTATTTATACCTCGAAGACAACCATAACATCAGGGAGGTTTGCCATGAGGTGCAAATGATTTGGAATTAAGTGAGGGAAGGTTGTGCAAGGTCACTTGCCTCATTTCCGCCCCCTAGAGCCACCTGGGTCATTGAATTAGTGTATGGGAAGCAGCCTGCTACCCCTAAGACTGACCCCAGATAGAGAGGGCATTGGGTAATATATTACTCTTACACTTTATTCCCCCTCTGAAAATTCTACAATACACTAATGATGCTGTGCTTACAGTTCCTCAGACATGGCACTTCATATCACCCTCTGGGATGGCACACCAGCTGCCCCCAGGTTTGTCCCCTTATGTCCACCTCTGAGTTGCCCTGACTTCCAAATCTCAGTTTCAATCCTATCTTCTTCAGGATGCTTTTCCCTATTCTTCTAGCTACGAGCACCTTCTCTGAGATCCCTTAAATTTATTCTGCATCTTCTTATGGGTTCCCACCACTTATATGTTCTCTACCCCATTTGAATGTAAGCTCTTTGAAGGCAGGGATTTCTTTTACCTCTCTTTGAATCCCCAGAGCTCAGCATTGTGCCTGACAAATAGTAAGTAGTTAATAAATTCTTAACTGACTCATTGCTCCATGTCCTGAATGAGCTGGCCCCGGGTTGCTACCACTCCCAAAGACATTCCCTTATCCAGCTGTGAAGTACTAAAGAGAAATGTGTCTCAAATGCCTCATTGCCTGACCTAGTATCACTACTGGTATAACATCACTGGTAGCTGTGGTACTATTCAGTTTCAGTTTAGAAATAAAAATCTGTAAATCAAAAAGAATTTATATCATTTAAGCCAAGAATCCTTTCTGATTATTTTTAAATTATATTTCACTATTAGATTGCCTTTTCATGAAGGGCAAGGATGGTGACAGTTCCAATATATTACTCAATGCCCTCTCTATCTGGGGTCAGTCTTATGGGTAGAAGACTGCTTTTCATACACTAATTCAATGACCCAAGTCTCTGGGGAAGGGGGGGGGGGGATGAGGCAGGTGATCTTGCACAGCCTTCCCTCACTTAATTCCAAATCATTTGCACCTCATGGTAAACCTCCCTGATGTCATGGTTGTCTTCGAGAACAAACAACAATTCAAGAAATGCTAACAGATCTTACCCCCAAATACCTCTCCAACAGCCTTCTAGGGTCCAGACTCCCTACAATTAGAATTAAACTATAGAAGAGATAAAACAAAAAAGCCGAGTTAATTCTCCAGAAGGCTCCAGAATTGGAAGGAATTTCAAATGAAGACTATTTAGATTGAAATTCCTCAATAATAACCCCAACAAGTGCTCAGCTAGCCTCTCCCTAAAGATGTTTAGTGAGAGAGAACTCGTTTCCTAGTGGGGCATACTATTTCTGTATTTTAACAAGCCTAAATATGATTAGGAAGTTTTTCCTTCTAAAAGTTCCAGCCTAACTCTACCTACATGCAACTTCATTCACTTTTCCTTGTTCCACCCTCTAGATAAAATGTTTATGTAGCTAGGGGAAGGTGGATGGGAATAAACATTTATATAGTACCTACTGTGTGCCAGATACTTTACAAATATAGTCTTATTTGATCTTCACAGCACCTATAAAATAGGTGCTACTTTGATCCCCATTTTTTACCTTAAGAAAAGTGAGACAGACAGAAGTTGGGACTTGCCCATGCTCAGGCAGCTAGAAAGTGTCTGAGGACAAATGTAAATTCAGGTCTTTCTGACTCTCGGCTCCTCACTCTGCCCCTTACCACCCACCTGCCTTTAACAGAAAATCCTACTCTCTTCTTAGAACATACAGAGAGGATAGTAGTTTGTCAGATTAGTTAACTCTTGAGACACACAGAAAGGATTAGAAACTCAATCTTGTCTCATGAAAGAATGAAGAAAACTATTATTGTTGGGGGAGAGATTTAAGATTTGGAACAGAGCTTCTTAAACTTTTTCCACTTTTTTTTTAACTTTATTTTTCTTGAAGGGTTTTTTTGGAGGGGGGAAGATCTATGTTTTCTTTCCAACATGACTTTTATGGAAATGTAGCTTCTTAATGGGGGGGAGAGGTGAGAGAGGAAGGGAGAATTTGGAATTCAAAGTTTTAAAAACAAATGTAAAAAACTGCCTTACACATAATTGGGAAAATAAAAATATCAAATATTAAACCTTTTCCACTCACAACTCTTTTTGCCTAAGGCATTTTTACACAACTCTGGGCATATGGATATATAAAAATATAATTTTAATGGTAATAAATCACAATTTCACAATCCCCATATTCAGTTATGTGACCCCATATGGGATCATGACCCACAGTTTAAGAAGCTTGGATATAGATGACTTTTCTTCTTAGAACCTTTCTTTGGACTCTGGGGTTTGCCTATTTAGTCAAGAAGCATTTTTTTACCATTCAATAGTATTTTATTTTTCCAAATACATGCAAAGATAGTTTTCAACATTCACCTTTGCAAAACCTTGTGTTCCATATTTTTCTGCCTCCCTTCCCTCTCTTTCCTCCCCAAGAAAACAAGCAATAGGATGCACATGAGTAATTAAGTATTTAATATGTGCTAAGTACTGAAGATGCAAAGAAAGGCAAAACAGTCCCTGCTCTCAAGGAGTTCACAATCTAAGAGGGGAAACAATTATATATGCTACATATATATGTACATATATATATATATCAGTGTGTAACAAGTACATATGCATGTATGTAATATGTACATACATACATATTATATCTATGTATGTAGCCACTAGGCAGGGAAGATAGAAGGTAAATATGAAGAAGAAAAAAATTACAAACATAAGAGAAAGACAGTGAAAATTCTTGGAGTTGAGAAAAAGAATCTCTTGTTCAAGGAATAGCAAAGCAGCTAGTGTTACTGGTTATGGAATAAGAAGAGGGATACAAAGTATAAAAATTCAAAAGGTAAAAAAGGGACCAGGTTATAGAGACAGTTAGGTGATGCAGTGGATAGAGTCAGAAAGTTCTGAGTTCAAATTTGGATTCAGTTACTTAATAGATGCATGGCCCTGGGCAAACCACTTAACCTTTGTCTGCCACAGTTTCCCCTACTGTAAAATGGGAATAATAAGTGCTACCTCTCAAGACTGAAAATCAAATGAGTGAATATTTGTAAAGTGCTTAACAGAATACCTGGCATAAAAAGGAGATTATTAATGTTTCCTCTTCTTATTAACAGCTTTAGAAGGCAAACAGAGAATTTTATATTTGATTCTGGAGATAACAGGGAGTCTTCAGAGTTTATCAAATAGTAAGATAACAAAGTCATACCTGTGCCTTAAGATATAGAATGCTCCAGGTCTCTGTTGGAGATGGAAGCAAAGAGGAAGGAGTTGCTTGATTTAAAAAAAAAATAGAAATAAGTCACCAATCTCATAATTTTGCTCTAGGGCAATTCTATGTCTGTTTAGTACATAGGTAGCTATGTGATCCAGTGGATAGAGTGTCAGGAAAAACTGAGTTCAAATACAGCCTGTGACATTTCCTAGCTGTGTGACCCTGAATAAATCAGTTACATTCTATCTGCCTTGGTTTCCCATTTGTGAAAAAGAGGATGATAATAACATCAACCTCCAAGGTTGTTCCCCCAAGGAGGAGGGGAAGAGGAAGAAAAATTTGGAACACAAGGTTTTGCAGAGGTGAATGTTGAAAACTATCTTTGCATAAAAATAAAATATTATTGAATAGAAAAAATGCTTCTTGACCTGTACATGTTTATAAATTTCTATATAAATTGTTACTATACTAGCTCAACTTCTCTTTGCACAGGTTTCTAGGCTTTAGGGTCTTGTTCTAAATTATCTCAGTTCCTTCCACATCTGACAATCTCTGGTTCTACAGACTGTGATGTCTAATGACTGTTTGGAATTTCTTCTTAAGGATGAGTGCCTCTTTCAACCTCTTCTTAAGACGTTGAGAAAAATGGAGCCAATGGGAGGAAGAAAACGGGGGTAGAGATGCATATATTTCTCTCTTCTCCTCTCTCCTTGCTTTGGCTAGACCTGTGGTA
Source organism: Sarcophilus harrisii (assembly GCF_902635505.1). Taxonomy (NCBI): domain Eukaryota; kingdom Metazoa; phylum Chordata; class Mammalia; order Dasyuromorphia; family Dasyuridae; genus Sarcophilus; species Sarcophilus harrisii. The sequence goes on from NC_045426.1 coordinate 254,921,416, forward strand.
TTCCCCTGAGGTTTGGCTCTTCAGATAGAAGCCTTAGGACAAACTGGGGCCTCTGCAGCCAAATGTAGCTTATCTCAAGCTCTTCAGTTAGCTGCACTGGTCATGCTAAGACAAGAGGTGAGATAGAGTGGGGACCAGGGGAGTTGTAATCTGAGAAACTTATATAACACAGCATCCTGCTACAGGCGATTTCCAGAGAGATAATTAGAAAGGCCGGTTCCAGTGATTTGGTGCTTGAACATTTTCAAATACAAAAATTGGCTTTTTGAGAAGTGCCGTTACCTCCCTGCTCTCTACTGGACACAGTAGAAGTAACACTTGGCAAAGAAAGAAACCTTCAAAAGATCCAAGGAAACTAGTGAGAGGACTTCTAAACTCATCCAAGATTTCCTGTGAGAAGAAGAAAGAGCAGAGGATTCCAAGGGACTGTAGTTTTTTTTGTTTTATGTTTGACAATGAAAAACACTCACAGAGAAACAAGAGGGATCAAATAATGATTCTATTCTACTCAACACTTATTTCTTGTGCTCTAGTCGTGTGCTCATCATGGTGGAGATTCCTATCTTGTAGACGCAGTGGTTCTCAAAGTATGGTCTAGAGAATCCTGGGGATCTTTGAAACCCTTTCAGAGGGTCTACAAATTCAAAAATAGTTTTTATTTCCAATATGGTAAATGTCTATAAATATAATCCAGACAAACAAAACCGCTTTGGAGCGATCCTCAATAATTTTTAATAGGATAAAGATACTGAAAACAAAAGTTTGAGAACCACTATGCTTCAAAAAGAAGCATAAAACAGTGCCTCCCTCAAGAACACTGGTTTCTATTTGAAGAGACAAGGCATATACACATGGAACTGTGCAGTAGTCAGTGTAAGGCTATGATTAAGTGGGAAAACATATGGACTGTCAAATGCAGATTAGCAGCAGAGAAGCATTGAGGTCAGAGTAGGAAGGCAGCCAGGTGGGTAAGTGGTTAGAGTGCTGGGCTCAGAGTTAAAAAGACTTGCCTTTGTGAGCTCAAATATGGCCTCATACACTTACTAGCTGGGTGACCCTGGACAAGTCAATTTGCCTCAGTTTCCTCATCTGTAAAATGAGCTAGAGAAGAAAATAGAAAGCCATTCAAGCATCTTTAACCAAGAAAATCCCAAAGGGATCATGAGTCAGACATGGCTGGAAAAATAAAAGAAAAAACAACTATTGAATGACAATAGAAAGCAGGGGCAACTTTAATCTTCCTTTGCTGAAAGCAACCTTAGAGACCTTCTAGTATTGATTTATTGATGTACAGCTGGAGTCATGGGGTCTTAAACCCAAAGATCATGTATCCAGAGGTCATCCAGGACAATCCCTTACTTTTATGCAGAAACTTACCCAGTGTCACAACAGTAGCAAATGTCAGAGGTGGGACTTGAATCGATGTCTTCTGGTGCTTTTCCCATTATACTACACTGCCTTCAATCATCTCATTTAAAGATGAGGAAACTTGGGCCCAGAGAGGCAAAGTGGTTTGCTATATAGTTTTGACAAAAAAAAAAAAAAAAAAAAAAAAAAAAAAAAAAAGAATTTATTAGATGTCTGCCATGGATAATATACTGTGCTAGTTACTAATGGATGTACAAAAAAAAATGAAGGTGATGTTTGTAGTCCAAATACTCAAGGAAGAAAAAATCTAGAAGTGAGGGAAAATAGGAAGGGACAGGCCCGAGATTTCATTAACGTAGTGGAATCCCAATGAGGAAATCCTCTCTACTCTTGAATTTAGAGACTTCAAGCATTAAGTGAGCTTACTTAAGTGACCTTATTTAAGGGACAGCCTGAGGGGAGGTGGAATGGAGATGGGAGAGGGTTGGTGAAATCCATTTGGCAATGGCAGGTGAGGATGAGCTGAAAAGTAGATACAACAACTTTCTACTGCTTGAGTTTTTAAGTTGATAATTTTGTACAGATGATGTTATAAATATCCAAATGGATCTAGAACAAATGGAACTAGAACATGAAGACCATACAAGGGAAGTCAACCAGAAATGAACAGAAGGATTGTCAAGAAGCATAAGGATCTATTAGAAATGTAATCAATCACTTTAGAAGCATTATTAAACACTTGTGTAAGATGCAGCAGGTAGAGCTCTGGGCCTGCAATCAGGAAAACCTGAGTTCAAATCTAGCCTCAGATACTTAGTGTTGTATGATGCCAGTCAAGTCTCTTCAATTCTGCTTGCCACAATTTTCTCAACTGTAAAATGGGTGTGATAAGTACTTACTTTACTGGGTAGTTGTAAGTCTCAAATTAGATAATATTTTTTTATTTTGAAAAAAATTCTTATCACAATACTTGTCACATAACAGGTGCCATCAAAATGCTCTTCTCTTCCTTTTTTCCCTCTCCCCTGCCAATAGATATAAAGAAAAAGTAAATGTGGTACATGAATTTGTAGTGGACCAGATCTGAATGTTTTTGCATCTTCATCTAGTGGCATTTTGTAGACCAGATGAACAAGACGAGATTAAGTGCACGGATGGCAGGGCTGGAGAGGAGAAGGGTAGTGATTTAGAGTTGGGAAACTGGCATATTGGACAATCTGAGAAATGAGTAAGGTATTGATGACTTAATATATGTACTCAATCCAAATCATCCCCTAGACACTGGAATAAATGCCTGTTTCTGTGATGTTCAAGCACTGGTCCATACCCTTAATAAGAGGCAATTTGTGTTACCCTTTAACCCTTAATGGGAAGAACTATTCAGTATCACAGAAACCAGAATAGCTACAGTTTTCTGGCTATCCTTTGGGGTCCTTTACCAGTCCAAATCACAGAGCTTTACCCCAGAAGGCAAAATATTTCAGCAAGTATTACAGGAACAATGCTTCCTACATCAGCTGCGTACCCTTTGTGATAGCTCCTTGAACTTGTCAGTGCTTAAGATGAATATTCTGGCAACACAAGAAAAATATGCCATCTGAAGCCTGCATGGGAACTTTTTTTTCCCTTTTGCATTTAAAGAAGAAACTAAATGAACTGAAGCATTTCAACAAAACAAATGTCAAGAAAATGATTTTTTGCTCATTTTCATCGAGAATTTTTGTTGCAATAATTTTCCTTAATGAATTCTTAATGTGAAGTAAATTAAATAATTAGCTAGAAATATGATCCCTGGTGATAAATTTTGCATTGGTACCATCGAACAGGCTTTTTGGACTGCTGGGCTAATTGAGGCCTTGTGATTCTCCCTTATTTTTCCTAATTCTCTCTTCACTGTTTTCCTTTTTGAGAATGAACAACAAATTCTAAGAAATATTACTTCAGTGAGGTCTTTGGGGGCTAATGCATTATTTTCAGCCTGGCCTTTTGCTTTGACATTTGGTGTCCAAATAACAATAAAATCTTCTGTTTTTACAAAACTGGACCTTAAAAAAAATAATAATAAAAAGCCCCTAGGGAACAGAATAAACTGCAGATTGCTTCCAGATGAATAGTTCTGCTAACCAAGGCTGACACCTGCTGGTTTCTGCTTATCATTAACCGGCCAAAATGTTTCATTACAACTATGAGGAGGAGGGAAAAAACCTTACTTGGGAATTCTTCCCAACCCATCAAGAACACCTCATCTACAAGCTAAATAAAGCCCTCATATGCTTTTGCAGGAATGGGAGGGCCAGACTCAGTTTGTGCAGATATCTCATTTTTTTTGCTATTTTTAACTCTATGCTGCCTGTTAAATAACTGCATTTAGAGAACTAAACTTTCAGACCTATCCTGCTGGAGGCAAAAACTCATGGATAGATTTCTGAATCCTCAACAATGATTATGAAAGGATCTGCTTCAGTGCTTAAGCTCTCCATTCCCAAAAAATCAAGGGCAGAAGGGAGAACACTACAGAGGCTACATTGCAGTTCTTTCAAAACCAAGATGAGATACACTCTGCCACAGGGCAGGTTTTCTCTATTATCCACGAATCCCTTAGATGTGCATCCCATAACTGGTCAGACAGCTATCTCAGTTTGGAGTGTAAGGCAGCCTTCATTTTTAATCTGTCTCTGTATGTTGAAAAACCTGGTTTTGAACTCCTGACTCTGACAGGAGCTGAATGGTCCTGAGGAAAAAACTCCCTGAGCCTCAGTTTCCTTATTTATAAATGGGTTTGACAAATAATAATAATATCTGAAATCTCTTACTGACAAAGATTTTGTGAAGCTTTAATATTTTATTTAAAAATAATAATTTTATGTGTAAAAACTGCAAATTGTAAAGCACTATATATACATACATATATAATATATATTTTACATACACATATATGTTAATTATAATCTCATTCTTCTCATCTTTTTCAATGAATTTCAGAGAAAAATAGCCCTGGGACAACTCACTAACCTACTATTATTTTCTATTCAATGTTCTGAAGACAATTACATAGGTAGGTAAAATTGTTTTAGTTTTTTTTTTAGTAATTAAATAAAAGTGTTCATCTGTAAATCCATACTTTGTAGGCTCACAAAAAGTACATTTCCAATAGCAGACAGGATAATGAAAATATTATGTAATATAATCCTATTTTCACGTGGTTTTGATTTCTTTTACTCTTGTTCAGGCATTTTTTCAATCTTATCTGATTCTTTGTGATCCTATTTGAGATCTCCTTGACAAAGATACTGGAATAGTTTGCCATTTCCTTCTCCAGTTCATTTTACAACTGAGAGAAATAGGATTAAATTATTTATTCAAGTCATGCAGTTATTAAGTGTCTGAGGTCAGATTTGAACTCAAGAAGATGAGATTGTCTCCAGGTCTGCTATTCTATGCATTATGCCATCTAGTTGCTCCTTTTTTAAACTAAGTCTCTATACTTTGAAAAGTATACTGTACTACTTTTATGTAGTTTTGAGATTATGATGTGTATTTTGACATCTCTTTAAAAACATTGCTCCTAAATTTTTATGAATCAACACATATCAAGGCAAATTGAGGAAACATTTTTGCCTGTGGTAATGCTCTGGTTCTAACACATTTTATTCATTGACTCTCAAAGATTTTTTGAGATTTATATTTGCAATTCTGGAATTTGTATCTGTTGGTTTAGGAAAGATAGTGAGCTTCTGCTATATACATTTTTCTAGTTCTTGCTAGGTATTTGGTAGATGCAAAATATTTGCCATATTTAGTCATGTATTGCACCATTTATACTGTTTTCTTGCATAAACTTCATGAATTAATAAGTTTGGACTTCCTAAACATATATCAGATTGTGATGACCTGACCCCAAATTCCTATCACAAACCCTTTCATTTCTGTAAAATAAATCCATGAGGCTCACTCATTTGTTCAACATCTATTGACAAATTGTTGATTGAGTTCATGTGGATGTCTTCCATGCAAAACATTTTGACATTACTCAAGGATTTGAACCTTTTTATAGAGTCCATCCATTAGTAGATAAACCCTTTTTGGTTACATTCAACAAATATCTTGATGTGTACCTATTGTCAAACTTTACTATTACTCACTGAAATGATGTGTTTATTCCAAAAGTATTTCTGAAATTTTCTCATCTATTTATCATGTATTCTGAAAACATTTTTCTTCTTTCTCCTTTTTGATGAAGAATTGTCAACTTTCCATTAATTCTTTAGGATGATGGATCCTGCTTCAGTTTGGATGGATTTTATTAGGCCATTTAATATAAGAATAGTATTATGTAGATATTCATCACTTTAAATATATTCTTCCTATTGAGCTTTCAATCAATAAATAAACATTCATTAAGCATTAGTATGGGCCAGGCACTGGAATAAATGCTGAGAATACAAAAGGAGACAAAGGACAGTCTCTGCCCTCAAAGAGCTTAAAATCTAATGCTGAAAGTTCATATGGAAAAACAAAAGGTCAAGAATTTCAAGGGAATTAATGAAAAAAAAATCAAATGATGGTGGCTTAGCTGTATCAGATCTAAAATTATATTATAGAGCAGCAGTTACCAAAACTATTTGGTATTGGCTAAGGAATAGATTAGTTGATCAGTGGAATAGATTAGGTTCAAGGGATAAAACAGTCAACAAATATAGCAACCTAGTCTTTGACAAACCCAAAGATCCCAGCTTTTGGGATAAGAACTTACTGTTTGATAAAAATTGCTGGGAAAATTGGAAACTAATATGGCAGAAACTAGGCATTGATCCATACTTAACGCCGTACACCAAGATAAGGTCAAAATGGGTTCATGACCTAGGCATAAAGAATGAAATTATTAATAAATTAGAGGAACATAGGATAGTTTACCTCTCAGACCTGTGGAAGGGGAAGGTCTTTATGACCAAAGCAGAACTAGAGATCATTACTGATCACAAAATAGAAAATTTCGATTATACCAAACTGAAAAGTTTTTGTACAAACAAAACTAATGCAGACAAGATTAGAAGGGAAGCAATAAACTGGGAAAATATTTTTACAGTCAAAGGTTCTGATAAAGGCCTCATTTCCAAAATATATAGAGAATTAACTCTAATTTATAAAAAATCAAGCCATTCTCCAATTGAAAAATGGTCAAAGGATATGAACAGACAATTCTCAGATGAAGAAATTGAAACTATTTCTAGTCATATGAAAAGATGCTCCAAGTCATTATTAATCAGAGAAATGCAAATTAAGACAACTCTAAGATACCACTACACACCTGTCAGATTGGCTAAGATGACAGGAAAAAATAATGATGATTGTTGGAGGGGATGTGGGAAAACTGGGACATTGATTCATTGTTGGTGGAGTTGTGAACGAATCCAACCATTTTGGAGAGTAGTTTGGAACTATGCTCAAAAAGTTATCAAACTGTGCATACCCTTTGATCCAGCAGTGTTACTACTGGGATTATATCCCAAAGAGATTATAAAGAAGGGAAAGGGACCTGTATGTGCACGAATGTTTGTGGCAGCCCTTTTTGTAGTGGCTAGAAACTGGAAACTGAATGGATGTCCATCAGTTGGAGAATGGCTGAATAAATTGTGGTATATGAAAATTATGGAATATTACTGTTCTGTAAGAAATGACCAACAGGATGATTTCAGAAAGGCCTGGAGAGACTTACACGAACTGATGCTGAGTGAAATGAGCAGGACTAGGAGATCATTATATACTTCAACAACAATACTAGATGATGACCAGTTCTGATGGACCTGGCCATCCAGCAACAAGATCAACCAAATCATTTCTAATGGAGCAGTAATGAACTGAACCAGCTATACCCAGAAAAAGAACTCTGGGAGATGACTAAAAACCATTACATTGAATTCCCAATCCCTATATTTATGCACACCTGCATTTTTGATTTCTTCACAAGCTAATTGTACAATAATTCAGAGTCTGATTCTTTTTGTGCAGCAAAATAACATTTTGGTCATGTATACTTATTGTGTATCTAAGTTATATTTTAATATATTTAACATCTACTGGTCATCCTGCCATTTAGGGGAGGGGGTGGGGGGGTAAGAGGTGAAAAATTGGAACAAGAGGTTTGGCAATTGTTAATGCTGTAAAGTTACCCATGTATATATCCTGTAAATAAAAGGCTATTAAATTAAAAAAAAAAAATCTAATGCTGTGATTTTAGGATGCCAATAAATATCTTGATATTATCCCAGTCACAGTTTAGTCCATTGTGTCTAGCATTATTCTCAGAGTGTTTTGTTTGAAGAATAGCAAGAAATTTTAAAATATCACCTTATTCCATTGATTTATTTTGACTTTCATATTCAAGTTCAACATCTTCTTTCTCTATTTTTCCTTGGAGAACATAATAAAATGTATACTTATTGAATCCAAATGATATTTTGATGTCATTTGAAAAAGATTCCACAAGATCAAGGAACTTTTTAATGTGTTTTTAAGTAGAGCTTAATGGCATCCAAATACATCAAGTTATTAATAAAATGTTTAAAGATCATTTTCTTTTACTTGGAAGCCATACTCAGTTCTATTTCAAAGAGTAGATAATGAGGTTAAGGCTAGGCCATTGTAACAGACTTAAACTGTCATCTTGAAAGATGACCCATTTTATACCCATTGTTCTCGACATCATGTTTTAAATAGAGAATAGTTTCCCACATGGACTTCAAATGCTTTAGCATTCTCACTTGACTTGGATTTTTTTATATTTTAATATAATTTTAATTATATATATTTTTTAATTTTTCGTTTTTTTATTTTAATATAGTATTTGTAATGTATGAAAAAGCCACGAGTGGGGAATTAAGCCAAAAGCTTATTATTATCATCTTTTTCTGATGATTTTCAGTTAGAAACAGCCAGAGGACATCACTTACCTTGTTATATTTATTTTATATTCCGTCCTTTTAGATAATTAATATTATTATTATTGCGATTACTGATTAATAAGCTAAGGCACACAAATATCCCAATCTAGGGTTTCTCTTTTTAAGAACAAGGAATAAAAACAATAATAGCTGTCATGGTCCTCTGAGAACAAAAGACAAACAACTACCGACCTATAGAGACAGGGCTGATAATAATATATAATATAATAATAATATAATAATATATATAATAATATATAATATAATAATGATATAGGCATAGAGTAAGGTTTTTTTTTCATTTTATTTTTCTTGCTTTTTTCCTTTGACACATAGCTAATATTGAAATATGTTTTGTGTGACTTGTCTAACGGGTGTCATATTGGTTGATTTCAATGTCATATGGGGGAGGGAGAGAAGGAAAGAATTTATTAAAATTCAGAATTTTTTAATGTTAAAAAATTTTTTTTAAAACATAAAATTCGTTAAATTTTAGGGGATAGCTAGATGGCACAATAGATAGAGCACCAGTCCTGGAATCAGGAGGGCTGGAGTTCAAACATGACCTCGGATGCTTAACACTCACTAGCTGTGTCTCTCTAGGCAGATCACAACCCCAGTTGTCTCACCAAAGAAAAATAGGAGTAATAATTAATTAAAACTAAAAAGAACTCCTGGTGTAGCAGATCTCTGGGGTTCCTTCCCAGACCTATGATTATAGCGCTGGGTGACTGCACCCTTTGCGGCTGCATTTGGGGGTTTGGGGGCAAGAACACCGCAGGGCTTTGCCATTCCCTTCTCCAGCTGATTTTACAGATGGGGAAACTGAGGCAATCCGGGGCAGCGCCTTGCCCGGGGTCCCAGAGGTCAGGTCTGACTGTCCTGGCTCCGGGATTGGTGCAAACTAATTATGTGACCTTGGGCAAGTCACGTAAGCCTCAGTTTCCTCAAATAGAAAATGGGAACAATAATCGCAGATTCTTCTCCAGGTTGTGGTGAAATTCAAAAAAGAGGTGTGGGGAGAAACGAATTAGAAGCCAGGCTTGCTTTTTTTTATTGGAAAAGAAGGAATAGAATTCGAATCAGAAACTCCCAACAGCCAAAGCTTCCTTAATCCCGCCCCGTAGGGGCAGAGCAGCCTCAGCCCATGCTTTCCCTTCTCATCATGGCGAGCTTGCCACGCCCACCTCCGCTTTTACAGTCTTGACCTGCCTCCCGTGAACCTTTTCTCGCTCTTCCCGATTTCATCTCGGCTCTCTTTCCCAGCAGCCCCTGCGCAGCGTGCTACACTAGTCGTACTCTAAGGTGGCAAGATGTCGTCCCAGAGTGAGTGATTGAGCTGAGGAGTCCGGGAGAAGGCTCCCGGCTGCCCTGAGCCGGGGCCTGGGGCGGAGGGTGGGAAGCTGTGCGGCGGTGGGGCTGGCGGAGGGGTGCAGAAAGGGGGGGGGGGGGGGGGCGGGGGAGGGGAGGAGTCCGACGGCCACTGTCCTTGCTCAAGGACTCCGCTGCCCGAGGCCTGTAGGAGCCCGTAGCCTGGGCCTGCAGGGGGCCCGTTATGAACCGCAACCCTGCGGGTCCGGGGTGACGCGGCTTCCGGGGACGCGGGGGTAGGCCCAGAGGCCTCCGAATCGCGAAGGCCAGAGTGCCTGGTCTGTCTGAGGGGACACCGGGGGAGGAGGAGGATGGAGAGGAGTGGGGGAGCAGGGGGCCTAACGATGGGGAGGGGGGCGGGCTCCACCAGGAAGCCCGTCAGTCCCACGGGTAGTTCCCGCTGACGGGCTGCTGGGTGCCTAGGGCGCGGGGAAGGGCCCAAGGTCATTTCCTGCGAAGACACACTCTGGATATTTCCATGCCTGGAAACACGGCTCTTTCTTTATCGCTACCTCCTGCGTTTCCCCCTAAAATCTCATTTTGCTCGGGGAGCCTTCCCGCAACCCCCTTAGTATCTCCGGCCTGAGGGTCAGCGCCAGTATGTTGCATGTATGTTTGTGTGTGGTTATCTCGATATTGTTTCCCCCGTTAGACTATGAGCTCCTTGAGAGAAGGGTTTCTTTTGCTTTCCTTTGTGTGCTCAGCCCTTAGCACATAGAAAACATTTAATAAATATTCCATGATTCAAATGATTTGTAGGCCGTGCCAGAGGACTTGGCTCTTGATACTCAGTTATCTCAATGACCTTGAACTGAGTCAAGTCTTCAAGCACCTAAGGTTCTGTTCGTTCTGGGCACTGCGCTAAGTACTGGGGAGTACAAAGAAAGATTTAAAGAAAAAAACCCTCCTACAACATTCAGCAACTATGGGCATACAAGATATATATAGTAGAAGGGAGGGGGTGGTATTCAGGTGTGTACAACTCTACCTGACCCCGTTTGGGATTTTCTTGGCAGAGGGACTGGAGGGGTTTGCCATTTCTTTCTCCAGCTCATTTTTACAAATGAGGAAACTAAGGCAGACAAGGTGAAATGACTTGCCCAGAGTCACACAGCTAGTAAGTTTGAGGCCTGATTTGAATTTAGGAAGGTGAATTTGAATTCCAAGCCAGGTGCTGCCGTCTAAGTAGTCTCATAAGGCAGGGATTGGAAAAGGCTGCTTAGGGAAAGTAGTAGTTAAGACAACAGATGGAGGTAATAGAATTTTGGACTTTGAGGGACAGCCAGTGAAAATGCAGAGGGAGAGGAGTGTGAACATGAGCAAGGTTAGTCTTAGAGGGGAGTAAGATACGGGGACCTGAAAAGGAAGGAAAGAGCCAGATATGAAGAGTTACATTTAGTCCTATAGCTAATGGGAATGTCACTAGACTTCATTGAATAAGGGAGCCAGATATTTACATTCTCCAGGCCCCAATTTTCTCACATATAAAGTAAAGGAAGTTGAATTAGATGACCTCTCAAGGTTCTTAAAGTTGTAAAGCTATCATCCTGTGGTAGAGCTGGAGTTTAGGGAAGTTTGAAAGGAATGGTGGGAGTAAGATAGCACTATTTCAAGATTTGAAAAGCTGTCATGTGATAAGGAATAGATTTATTCTTTTTGGCCTCACAAGTAGAATGAGTTGAAGCTGCAAACAGATAAATTTGAATTAGAAAGAATAACTGCTACTCAGCAGTAGTTTCTCTCAGAAGACGACCCAGGTAGATGAACAATTGTCTAATATATTCTAGAGGAGTTTTCACTTTAGATTTGGGGGCAACTAAGATTCCTTCAGTTCTTGAGAATCTGTGATTCTGCACTTTGAAACAAGTGCTTGCTCTCTTAGGAAGGGGGAGTTGAGAAAAGGAGGGAGAAAAATTTGGGACAGTCTTACAAAAAATGAATACTGGAAACTATATGGATTTGAAAAATAAAATAGTATTGAAAATTTTTTTAAAAATTATTTCTATCACATTTTTGAGACCCTGTAAAAAGCATTGCACTGACATAGAAGAGAATTCTAATTTTGCTACTTTCTGTGTGACTTGAGGCAGCCATCTCTCCTGTCTAGACCTGTTTCTCTATCTGCAAAATGAGATTTCACTAGATCTTTAAACTCCATCTCCAATATTCTGTGAGACAAAATAATAAAGGATTAGATCTTTAGGTAGAAGGGACTTCAAAGGTTATTTGCCAGTTATACTAAAAAAAATTTTTTTTAATGTAAGCTCTTTGGAGGTACACAGTGAGTGGTACTTAGTGTAATTGGTAAACAACTTTTTCTAACTTTCTACAGGCAATAAAAGGAAAAAAGAGCAACAAATGGTTGTAGGTATCCATACTGAGGCACTATTTCCATATCCATCCTCAACTCCTCAGAATAGCAAGTTGACTCCAATTAGAACAAATACTATGTATTAATTTGGAATCATTCCATCAATTCAATAAGTATTATTAAATGCATAACTATGTGATAGGTACAGAGTAAGCACTGGTGATAAGAATTCAAGTAGCTTACATTCTAATGCGAGAACAACAAATCTGTATGTGCAATATAAAGATAAAGAAGATTGTAAAATATGGAGGACTGGAGGTATTGTTTGAACTTGAGCCCAGTTTTGGAGAAATCTTGTACAAAGGGACAGAGAAAGAAAATGGAACATCATCAGTGAGGAACAGCAAGTAGACCAATATGGCTGGACCTATAGAGGATGTAGAGGGGAGTAGTATGTTAAAAGACTAGAAAGCTAAGATGGGGCCAGGCTTTAAAGAACTAGAAATAATAGGGATACATTGGAATTTACTGGAGGTAGGGGGTAACAAAGACTTGAACTTTAAGAAAATTATTTTGGCAGATATATGAGAAAATATTTGAGGCAGCACTTAATAAGCCATTGCTGTAGCCAGGCATAAAATACCAGATTGATAGCCATATGAGAAGAAAGAAAGGGACATGTAAGAGATGTTGTGAAGGAAGAATTAACAAGACATTCACAGATTGGATATATGGAGTGAATGAGGGGGAAAAGTCATGGATGACATTAAGATTGAAAGCCTGGGTTCCTGGAAAGGATGATGGTGCCCTTGACAAGAGGTCAAATGAGGAATAGATTGTGAGGAGTTTTGTTTTGGACAGGTTGAATTTGAAATGCCTCCGGGACAGGATTTCAGTTTATAATGTTCAACAGGCTACTTATGATGTGGACCTGGGTACTACCAGATAATTTGGATAATATCAAATTAAAGTTTTTGCAAGACTAAAACTAATATAATTAGGATAAGAAGGTAATCAATGGCGGGGGAGGGGGGGGGGACTTGTTATCTATCTAATATCTTTTTTTTTTAAAGCTGCTCTTCAGAATTTGGCAACAAATTTTGTATATGGATAAATGCAGGTAAGGAGTCATGTTATAAACCTAAATCACGGAGAAAATGGTAATTTCATTGCTAGTAATAAGGAAGTTCAGGGGGAAAAATTGTGGGACTGGGGGCTGCAGGATTGAGTTCTATTTGAGATGTGTAAAAGACATCCATTTCAAGATGTTGGGTAGACCGTTGGTGATTTTAGACTGAAGTTCATGAGAGGATTTGGATCTGTAGATCTGAGAATCATCCTCAGATCTTAATTGAATTCCTGAGAGGTGATAAGCTCCCCAAAATGAGAGGGTAAAGAAACAAGAATTTGACCCTAGACATGATATGAAGATTCAGTCAAGGATACCAAGCAGATAGATAGATGGAAAGACCAAGAGAAAGCAGTGTTAGGAAGACCCAAAATAACCAAGAAAAGGTGAATGATAGTCTCAGATCCTGCAGAAAAATCAGTAAGGTAGAGGACCTAAAAAGGCCCTTAGATTTGGCAATTAAGAAATTATTGAAGACCATATTTATTGTCAAAAAATTCCAATACAAATAAAAACTTTGGATGATTTCTTTGGCTTTTGTGGTGGTGTTTGAACAGGTCTGCTGCTCACATGATTTGTTTCTTAATAAACAAAACTGCTTCTATTTCTTTGCAGTAGATTCCAGAAACATTAGAATTTATTAAGCCTTTGTGTTATAGATATGTGGAAAGTGGGTTCTCCTTCCTTAAATGTTTTGCTGTCTTTTTTTTCATACTCTCCTCCCTTTGTTCCCTATTTAATTAAGTTATATGTCTTCTCTTTCCCTTCCATCTTTTTGTTTCCAGTATCTAACATGGGGGGGGGGGGGGGGGTCGTAATAAACGTTTGTTGAATTGTTTACAAATTTATTATTTTCTTTGCAACATTCCTTTTATTTTATATGATATTGGGAAGGGAATGCAAAAAAAAATAAAAAATCATTAGCAGTCTTCATAGTCTATTTAAATGGATAAAGTGATCAGAAAAAATTGGGTTTAGAATTACTTGGGTTTGAAATTGCCAATCTAGAACAAGACTTGATCTATTGATACTTTCTTGTTCATCTTACCTAAATTTTGTTTTTAAAATAAATGTTGTTTTGAGATAAATTTTGCACATGCCATTGCAGATGAGGTTTAGCCAAAGTGTTTGGGTTTTTTCCCCCTCAATAATATTTTATTTTTCCAGTTACATGTGAAGATAGGTTTCAACATCTATTTTTGTGAGATTTTGAGTTCCAAGTTTTTTTCCCCTTCTTCCCAGATAGCAAGCAATCTGATATAGGTTACATACATTTTAAATATATTTCCATATTAGTCATGTTGTGAAAGGAAATCTCAACAAAAAAATATCACGAGAGAAAGCAACACCCCCCCCCCCAAAAAAAAAAAAAAGGTAAATATAGTATGCTTCAATTCATATTCAGTCTCCTCCATAGTTTTGTCTCTGGATGTGAATGGCATTTTCTATCCGAAGTCTGTTGGAATTATCTTGGATTACTTTATTGCTGAGAACGGCTAAGTCTCTCATAGCTAGTTGATCATCACACAATCTTAGCAAAAGTTATATAATATTTTTATAATTAAAAAGAATTTTAGTAAATGCATATATTGAGCTTTTTGCAAACAAGTTCAAAAGTACTTACTAAAAATATTGACACAGGTCAATTATATTAGTACTTGGTATTAAAGTTAAACCACATACTTTTCCTCTTAATATAAAAGATAAAAGTTCTAGAATATGTACTTTACTTTTGGCAAATGTATAACTTTGGGATGTAATTAATTGCTAAGAAATGTTAAATAATGGTCTAAAATTTGAGTTTTAGACTTGCTCTTACCAAACTTACAAGGTACAATCTCTCAGAAACCATGTCATTATACAGCATAAAAAGTCCTGCATGGGGTTAGCATTTTTATGCCTTCATAAGAGAGGCAATCTGGTGTAAAAGACAGAAAACAGGAACTCAGTTTAAATACTGCCTTTGATATTTGCTAATTGTGTGACCCTAGACAAGTCAAGGCAAAATGGTTTCTAGTCATCCTTATAAATATCAGTTATTGTAAGATCAAAATAGCTACATGATCTGAATATAAAGAGCACACTTAGAAATTAGAAAAGAATTAGATCAGGTACCTTTCACAGATATATCCAGGGGAGAATTCTTAAGCGAGCAAGGGTGAGACAATTAAAAAAGGTTAGATAGATAGATTTAATAACATGAAATGAGAAGGTTTTTGCATGAACAAAATCGATGCAAAGAAGGGCAATACGGGGGAGGGGGATTGAATCAAATCTCTCTATCATAAGGACCTAACATCCAGAATATATAGGGAACTGGCAAAATTATTCAAGACTAAGCCAATCTCCAAAGATAAAGGATCATGGGATAGAAAAAAATTAGTTCTCAAAAGACAAATGGCAGGCTGTTAACAGCCATATGAAAGATCCTTTTATAGCACTAATAATAAAAATCACAACAAATCTGAGGTTTTGCCTTACACCCAGCAAATTGGCAAAGGTAACAAAAATGGGAATAATGTTGAAGAGGTGATGGAAAGTCAGGTGTACTAAGACTACTCTCTATAGATAGGTGAGTTTGAGAAGTGATTTAAACTCATCTGAAAAATGAAAGTGTGAAACTAGATGGTCTCTAAAGTCCCTTCACTTCTAAGTCCAAAGATCCAGAATTTTAATTGGCTTACCTATTTGTAGTGTAAATTTATTGATGTAGATTAGAATTAAAATTAGCAAAGTGTTAATACTTAAAGGTTTACAAATCCTTTAAATACATTCTCACAGTATCCCTTTGGTTTAGGTAGTATAGCTGTTCCAATTTAAAGGTAAACAAAGATTTTATTTAGTTTACTCCATTTTAGAAAATGTATAATACCACTTACTATGGCTAATTTTTTTTTCCCAAGTGATAGTAATTACATTGCTTGAAAAGGTAAAACCTCAGCTATAAGGAAAACTGCCTTAAGGGGTCCATATAGCTGAGATTTTTATTGTACTTGACTTTTTTTTCTTTCTTTTGGGCAAGATGAAACGGTTTTACTGAAATTTCTGTTTCTCCTGTCATCTTTCCTTTTCTTTCAACCCAAGTTTTTGACTTTATAAATGATACTTCAACTAAATGATGACTGTGAACAAGCATTAAAAAAACTGAAGTTTCATAAATTAAGGAAAGCTCCAGATTGCCTAGCAAAAGTACTTGTTAAGAAAAATGTCAAAAGTGAGGCAAATTGTGAAGTTTTACCATTTCTCTAACACTAAACCCAATTTCAAATCTATTGTCTTGCTTCTTTTCAAATCGGAGTCACTGGGTTGGCTAATTAACCCAAGTTTTATTTCGTTTGTCAGTGTGTTACCCCAGTTACTTTTATTCCATTAATTTTCTCACTATGTAAATACATAATTTCTTAATGGAACTTTAATTTAAAAATTTTTTTAAGTGCAATTTTTCTATTAAGTATTTAAATGACAGGATGCTAGAGAACCTTGTATTTCAAAAATATATATATATTAAACAAATTTGTTATTTTTTTTTTTAAAGCGTTTTTGTTTTTCTTTTTCTTTTTGTCAGCACCACTTTCAGTACCACTTAGAGAACAGAGACTTCTAGATGTCAAACTGCAACAGGTGCCAGCCTGGATAATGAAGCGGGATTTTTCCCCTTCTGGGATGTTTAAAGCTGTTCGTAGAGGTTTGTACTTTAAGAACATCTTTAAATATATCTACCTAAATATACTAGGTAATTTATATGGGGGGAAGGAGGGCCAGGGCAGGGCACTATAGATTGTTTACATATATGGATCTAAGTAATTAAGAATTTATTTGCACAAGTAAACAATATTTTTGTTAAGTTTATGAAGTTCTAAAGGAATTTTTCTTTTGGAAAATTAAGCTTCAAGATCCTTTTTTTCTCTAAACAAATGAGTACTTTTCATATTAAAATGTACTTTTTAAAAACAAATCAAGACACAGAAAATCAATGTTCTAAACTTTCTAATTAGATAATACTCATAACTAAGATTAGGGAAAACATATATGTATATATTTAAAATGAATTACTAGGGGCATCTAGGTGGTACAGTGGGTAGAGCACCAGCCCTGAAATCAGGAGGACCCAAGTTCAAATTTGGCTTCAGACACTTAACACTTTGTAGCTGTGTGACCCTGGGCAAGTCACTTAACCAAAATTGCCTCAGCAAAAAAAAAAAAGGTAAAATAAATTACCTTGCCCTAGAAATCCACTGTAGTTTCTGAGGTCCCATGTTTAAAATATCTAAAAATATTCTGGCAATCCAACATTCTCATTTTAGGAAACTGAGGCCCACAAATACTGTGGCAAGTAATAGATTCAAGCTTAAAATCCAGTTTCTCCAAATCTAATGTTCTCTGCACTATCATTTTTAATGTGTTCTTGGACAAGCAACTGCCCGGCTTTAATTTCTCATCCATAAAAGAGCTGGATTAAATCCCTTTTAATGTTAAATCTAGTGTTTCTCAAGTATCTCAGAACTTTAGTATTAGCAGGAAGTAGTTTACATTCCTTTCTTAGGTGTAGAAAATTATCATGAAATAATTGTGTGACATAAAGCTCTCATAAAAAGTCAGCTATTTTTTACTGTTTTACAATGAATCTATTTTCTCTGTGCTAATATACTTTTCACGTGTGACTAACCTAAAGCTTATCCCTGATTTCTAAAAGCTGTTCCCATTAGCGTTTCATATACAGTAAGACTTTAATTGAAGTTATATCCGCGTTACCTTTTGTTCTCAGGTTATAATGCATATTTTAATAAGTACATTGATGTGAAGAAAGGTGGGATTGGTGGTGTTACTATGGTGCTTGCTGGTTACATCCTGCTCAATTATTGTGCAGCTTACAAGGAGCTTAGTGAGTATACTTTGTGGGTCTTTAATATTGACAAGTGATCTTTGCTGGGTGTGCCACACTTATCTTAAACTGAATATATCTGGACAGCTTGCCATTTTGCATTCAATTCTACTTTGACTCTATGTTCTTTAAAAGCTAAAATGGCTGGTGCTACAAATGGGGCCAAATTTGACATGTTTATTTTTCCATTTTTATTTGTGACTTGATTGAAAATATTTGGCAAACAAAAAACCTTGAATGTTCCAGGAACAGAAAAGACTTCCTCTAAAAAGTATCATTACAAATTAACATAAGTAGAAATAGTAATTTTTTTTTTATGTAATTCCAGAACATGAACGATGGAGAAAATACCACTGAAAATTCAAGATACTTGAGAAGATGAATTTTATCCCTAAGCTAGAGAATTTTGCAACTGTAACTCAGTGAACATCACTTGATGTAACTAGGGCCAAATACCCAACATTAAAACATGTATTTAACCTGCATAGTGTTTTGTCTTGAAATACGTGACAGTCTTTCTTCATTGATGTTTCCACTACCCAAAAGAGATGAGACAAAGAAGGGAAAACCTTAGGCTTGGATAAAGTATAGTTGCTACCTGTTCAGATTTATGGGGACTTCAGATCCTGCCACAGCTACTTGTACCTTCCTCCTTCATCCCCAAAATGTACCTTGTAATTATTTTCACATAATGCTTTTTTATGTACGTCTCTTCCCCCTGATTGGGAGTGTTTTATTATAGTTTTTGTAGTCCCAAGCAACTAGCAGGGGCCTGATGCTTGCTGATTAATGGGTTATTTTGAGAACTTCCCAAAGACAAAGAAAATGAGTGTATGTTTACAAATTTCTAGGATTCCATTTTCTTTCTAATATATACAAAACTGGTCCATTGATACCTTTCTAGTGGAAAGCTAGTTAGTGGATTCAATAGTTAGTATAGACCTGAGGTGTACTAGTTTGATAGCAGCTTGAAAAATGTTGTTATATAAAAAGAAAACAATAACAAAACTATTATAAATTTTACATAAAAACATGAAGAGTAAATTTGGAGCAAAGACGCATCAACAAGTAATGAAGGTAAATGCAGAAAGGAATGCATAAAGAAATAGGCTTGACCTGAGTTTCATGAATATGTATAAAACTTTTATCTGTAGGTAGTTTTTTTTAAAAAGGTAGATAAGATGAAGATCGCTATCTAAATATATCAAAACTTCTTAAATATCTTAACATATTGTGATGCTGTTTCTCAGTAAGAAAAATCTGGAAGAACAGATTTGTCAACCCCACCTACAATAGCTACCATAAAAATACCACATCTTATAAAACAATAGTCTTTTTAAAAGTTTTTAATCAAAATCATAAAAATTGTTGCAATTAAACTTTCATAGGCCCATTTTCCCTGAAAATTGTATTTGATAGTTTCACAGAGTTTCAACAGCATATTCAATTACATGGTGGTTTCCTTCACATTTCAACAGCACCTAAGCAATAAGCAATAAGGAGGCGTAATACAACATTAAGCATTAAGGTGACATATGATACTTTCTTGCCAACTGGGTCATCAATTAAAACAGATAACCTGTGGCTCTCATTTAAGTCCTATAAAGTTGTACTCAGTGTTGTCAAAATAAACTGACATCCCAAGCAGAAATATACCCTAATCTAATAAGCACCTGACTCAAACTATCCTTCCTTTGAACTGCTGTTTACTTCTTGTTGCTTGGACCAGCATGAGGCGAAAATCAAGTTTCCTATTGGGGCTGACTACTGTATCATGAATTCAGCAGAAAGCCAAGTTTTGAGTGACATAAGAGACCCTACCTTAATCAGGTCACTCAGGTCACTTATTCAGGTCAGAGACCACAGAAGGCCACTTGTCTTCCAAATACATCACTAACAACCAAGCCTTTAACAAATGGGCTTGTTGGGTTGAACGACAGGCATGTGATACCAACTGAGGGCATCACCCTCAGAGGCATCAAATAGCATATTTCTTTTAAAAAAGAAAACAAAATATAGGGAAACTAGCAACCCCTAACCCTCAAATTTTATTTTTGAAAAGAAAAACCCTTCAGTCAGCCTCTAACCCTAATTTTGTCAACATTGGCATTAAACAATTAAGTCACAGATCCAAAGGATGGTGGTGGGATGAGCTCTCCCCAGCACAACAGCTACAGGGAAAGAAAATGGCTCCTTGGGCAACTGATGTTTGAACTGTCTTTGGCGCGCACACATCATTGTCCACTGAGAAAAGC
The DNA here is from genome assembly GCF_902635505.1 of Sarcophilus harrisii. Taxonomy (NCBI): domain Eukaryota; kingdom Metazoa; phylum Chordata; class Mammalia; order Dasyuromorphia; family Dasyuridae; genus Sarcophilus; species Sarcophilus harrisii. Next base: position 254,941,673 of record NC_045426.1, read on the forward strand.
CAAGTGTCCTTTGGTGCATCTGTTGGCATAGTGTCCTTTTTCGCCACACTGGAAACAGTGGGAAGAAAGAATATTTTCAAATTCTGACATCCATAAATACCAAGCAGGATCATTTAAATATTTTTAGATTTTTCTCAATAGGAAAGGAAGCTTAGAAGGGATAGAATGGGGGAGAGAAAGTGCCAAACATTGTAGAAAATATTTGAGAAGACCCAAGTATCATAATAAAACCAAAAGCCTGTGGGATCTGTTCCTACCTCTATTACCTTCTGCAGGATGGGCCATTTACTTACCTGAGGCCCAGAAGACCAAATCAAAAAGTTCTTGGCTGGATAAGATGGGGGAGAGACTACAAAATCAGGGACTGGAAAAAAAAGACTTGACACATGTTGAGCTGTTGATGACCCAAGAATAGGTCCCTGTCTTCATAAACTGGGAAACTTAGCTTTCCTCTTTAGCTCTTTTGGCTAGAAAGAAAAACCATGGCTGTGGTCAGTTTGTCTGATCTGTGAGACAAAGGGGGAAGAGTTATGTGCCTTTCTACAAGCTATTTTCCTTCTATAAGAAACTTGGTTTTTGGACCACAGGTGAGCACTAGATAAATAACTACCACATCACACTGTTAAAAATCCCTGACTTGGGTTCCCTCTAGCAATCAATAACTTCACCATAAAAGGATAAAAAACAGAAGGGAGTGAGGAAATGTTTGGATGAATGAGCCTAGCAGAGTCACTTTTTGCAGGCTCATTTGTGGATTATTGAGGGCCTCATTTTCATCCCCTTTCACTCTACTACCAGACTTCTCTCTTTATGCATCAGATCTGGTCATGTCTTTGTTCTCAATGTCTGATGAAGCTCCATTCTACCTACCAAGTAAATTTCAAGCACCAAAAGCTGGCACTCCAGAGTTGCTAGTCTGGCACCACACCAAATCATCTGTACTACTTCCCCTCATGCACAGTATATTCCAGCCAAGCTAGACTTCCTACCCCCTCTTCCCTTCCCCTCCAATCCTATACTTTCCTGGCTCTGTACCTTGTGCTTATTCACTATACCTGTTCCTCTTCCTCCATTTACTAATTTCTTCCCAATCTTCAAAGCCCAACCAGTGTCAACTCTTCCTGATTCTGCACACCCCAATTCACCACATTGGTAACAATCCTTTCCAACTTCAAAATTCATATAGCACTTTGCTTGTACTACTTAATATTATTCTGCATTAACGTTATTCATATGCATCACACTCCCCCAACTAAAATGAACTCCATGAGGACAAGAATGTCTTAGCTAAACTTGATATATTCCAGTAGAGCCAGGCACAACACTATACCAAGTAGGCACTTAATAAATTGATATTAAAACTCAGTAGAGACAAATATTTGTTTAGAGATGATGTTAGAGGGGACCTGAATTTCAGTCCCAATACTGCAATTACCTGACTGATAAACAATTCATTTTCCATCCCCTGTATGAACCTGTTTCCTAATCTGTACAAGGAAGGAGCTAAAGATGAGCTCTAAGGCCCTCCATAATTCTAACATGATTCTGTGAATCAAAACAAATTGATTTTAGCCAAGTAGTTTGGAAGTCATCGATAATCTTCACATGTGAATGTTTTAAGTTTACAAAGTTGATAGTCATGTTAATTCTGTCCCCATGCCTCCTGATAAACTACTACAAAAGCAACTACATTTCCCAAATATGCTCGTCACTTAACCTCTATCCCCAACCAAACATCCAGCCTTCCTTACCTTGTAACAGGTGACCTGCTCCAACGGCCGGGGTCCCCTGTTCCCCACGTTGTTGTTTTGAGACTGCATGACCCCAATGACTTGCGGGGTTCTCTGCTGATTGGGAGAAGAGTTCTGACTCGTTAACTGGATCAAGGAGGACGACCTTTGTAATGGTGGATTGTTATTTTGCTGGAAAGAGTTACACAACACGGTTTTACTGAGGAAAACTCGTGCACATGTACTTTTCAAAGGGGGGGAGGGAAGGGATAAAAAGGATGGGACTTCTGCAAAGCTGAAGCCAACAGGGAGAAGGACTTCCTCTGCTGTCAGGCTCAGTGGAGCAAGCAAAAGAAAAAAGGAAACAAAAAACCTGGTGAAATGAGATTCTTAACCACATACAAAAAATAAATAAATAAAACCAACACACACACACACACACACACACACACGCCAAGACAATGATCTCTAAAGCAAACTGGGATCTTAAATCACTTCTGGAATTTTGGTTTTAAATCAAGATTAACACAGCAGATGGTTATTAGGGCTATGAAATATGAAGGGAAAAAAACTAGATTAGAGGAATGGGGGTGAGAGAGAGGATAGAAGGGAGGTTACCACTAAATTACTGTACAACCTCCAGTTACTCATAATCACCTCTGGGGGTTTCTGGGTTGTTTTTTTTAACCTATAAAATGAAAGGAGTTAGCCCAGATGACATAAGATCCCTCAAGTTTTGACATTTTATAGCTCCCTGCAGACAGACTGAGTGTTTTTGACCAGGACTATATGAAAATTCCTTAACTCCAAGAAGTCACTTGAAGGATAAGATGGTGATCCAGGGGGAAAAGTCCTGGAAAGGCATATCTGACAATAAGTTTTTGGATTGGTTCGGAGTATCTTACACATGGAATTCCAGCATTAGAAAGGCCCTCCAAGGTCATCCAGGCCATTCACCCACTGGAATAACCATCCCTAAGCCAAGAATCTTCAATTTTTTCCTAATGTGAGACAAATGATTTCAAAATCTAATGATGCTACACAAGAAGGTTAGGGAGTACTAAGAGCACAGAGCATGGATAAAGATGGAAGCAATCAGCCAACTCTACTCTCATATTCAAACTGGATAACAACCAGATTAAGAATTCAATACCAAACAGACTGATCAACCTGTGAAGACCCATGTCCTAAGCTATCCAGCCAGACCTCCATGGAAGGCGACTCGCAATTTTCCTTGGTTTCAATATCAAACACAGTCCTATTATCCTCTCTGGACACAAACATGCTGCATGCGCATGTGCACACGCGTGCGCATGCACACACATATACACACACACACACACACACACACACACACACACCTATAAGAAGCTTGAACAAGTCCTGTTAGTTTTATTTTTTCCTTTCAGCTTCTCTCACATGTCAGGCTAGATGAGGAGAAAATGTGAGGAAACAATCAGTTATTTGTATTTCTAGGCCTTAGCCTATGCCTCTCTGTATTCACACTGGTACCACCGAGTCCTCTGTTCACAAACTCTGGCACTTTAATTATTTCTGTGTTCAGGCTAAAGTTTAGCCCTTACTGAGATTGCTGACATAAAAACAATCCCTACACACAGCATTTCAGCTCTGGAAGGTAATTCAGGTTGCTTCCATCTAATTCTCAACCTCTTCCCAAAGTGCTTCAATTCAACAGTTATTAAGATGGAAGACTCTGTTCCCTTCATGTTCCCAAGAAGCAGTTTCTAAATCTTATTAGAAGCTAACTTTGAGGAGATGATGCTGCTTCCCTAGAGTAGGGGGTGAAAAGTACAGTACCTTTGCCTGAGGCTGTGTCTGTTGAGGCAGAGGTGGCTGTTCTGTGGTCCCCATGGGCAATTCAAATCGAGGGCTGGTTAGCAGGCACAAATACGGAGACAGAAAAAAGTAAACAACTCAGTCCTAAAAAGTCTGGCTCTTCCTTCTCTGCCTACATTATAATAAAGTCTGCTCTGCCCCCAACTATGGGTGTGGAAAAGAAACAGTCAAACACTGATATAGTGGTTGGTATTGCTGAACTGATTTTTCCCCCCCTTGGGAGTGGAGTGGAGAAAGGGGATTATATATTCAAAAATGAAGGTGATGCAAAAACAAAAGATATCAATAAAAAAAAAATTTTTTAAAGAAAAGATTTGATAAATCCAGTCAAGCTAAGATAAAGATAACAGGTAAGACTTGAAAGACTGCTAGTCTTACAGATATTTGCAATTTTACAAAGTACTAAAGCCATTATCCAAAAGCAACAAGTTTTAAGTAAAAGTTAAAGCACATAACCATGGGCAGCAGGGCTACTATCTAGTACTAGATAGTGCCTGTGCTCCTGAAATCATACTACAGAGAAAGCTAGCTAGCTACCTGTGTGTAAAGCAGATCCTGCCCAAATAGTTCATCTATAAAAATTTTTTTAAAGAAATTCTAGTGCTATACTATCATGACAGGACTTGGCAAAATCCTTCAAAACCCCCAAGTTTATAAAACCCTGTTAATGACTAAATATCTAAACCAAGGTATTTTATCTTATCTAGCTTTCTCTCTAATGTAGCACCTTGCACAAAATCTCCTGGGAAATTTAAAAAGCTACACAGCTTAAAAAGCTCACAGCTTAGAGCTCAGTGAGCTCTCAAGCATGAGGTCTTTGGGCAGATGTTCAATGACCACTTGTTAGGAATTTTGTAAAGGGGAACTCTCAGGCTGAATGAGATTTGGTTCCAGTGATTTGGCCAAAATTCTGGAATCCTCTATGATCAGTTTGAATTCAGATAAATAAGTAAATTTCAGTCTAAACTGGACTTGGGACAAAGGAGATGGAGATGAGATAATACTCACTGCATGAATTTACAGGAAGGCCCTTCTGGACAGAATCCAACAAGGTAATTCACACAAATGACTCTCCTGGTGTGCCTGTGCCTGCAGAGAGGACCTGAAAAATCAAGTAGGGAGAGCCTTATGTTGCTCAAAGTGAAAAATGGGGTGGTTCCCAAGATCACCCCTGATAAGGACCTAAACAAGCCTCACTGTACATCTCTCCTTCCCACCAGTTTTCAAAACAGATGAGATAATGGTTAAAAATACATAAAGTCTAGCTTTGAAAAGGAAAAGATGGGAATGAAACATCCAAGGTGAATAATAACCTTAGTATATGCCCATATATGGAAGAGAATGAAGTAATTTGGATTTTTTTATGTAACTTGTACTCATTTTATGAACATGAGCAACATGAACTCTTCCTATCTATTCCAGCAGCTCAATACCACCATTTGCCTTATTCATTTCAATTCAATTAGCATTTATTGAGCTTCTATTCTAAGGCACTATTGGGGGGGGGGGGGGGGGGGAGAAGGCAAATAGGTTAAGTAATTTGTCCAGGGTCACAGAGCTAGGAAATATTAAGTGTCTGAGACCAAATTTGAACTCGGGTCCTCCTGTCTCCAGGTCTGATGCTCTATCCACTAAGCCATCTAGCTGCCCCCTAAAGCATTATTTTTGGCCTCGGATAATGCAAAGACTAAATGGAAATCAGTTCTTATCCTCAAGGAGCTTCCAAATTTTCCTAGGGCAGAGGTTCTTAATTTCTCTATGTTTCAACATAATTGGTTTTCTCTGTAATTTTATGCATTTTATTTTATGCATCTAAAATGTTTTTTTTCTAAAAAGGATTCATGACACAATCCAGTGACCAGGTGGATACAACATTTAAACAAACAAATAAATATTATTTGAGGACAAAGAGAGCAGGGACAACCAGAAGGTTCAGTAAAGGCTCCCTGTAGCAAATGGCCTCAGAGATGAGCTTTTAGGAAGTTAATGAATGAGAGATGGTAGTAAGGAGGGATGTACCCCAAAGGGGAGGCATCCTATGCAAGGCACCAAAGCATGGAAGGCAAAAAGGGCATTATGCCAAAGTCAGGAAACAGTAAGGCCAGTTTAGCTAGAAGATAAAATTCATGAAGCAAACTAATAGAAAATAAATCTGGACAAATAGGCTGGAACTAACCTGTCAAAGGCTTTAAATGCCTACTGAAGGAGTATGCATTTTGTCCCTGAGGCACCAGAAAGTCAAAGATTCTTAAGCAAGAAAGTGACATGGTTGGATATCTGCTTTAGAAAGATAATTTGGAGAGCCAAGTGGAGACCAGATTAGAGATGGAAGAAGCTGAAAGCAGGGAGACCAATAGGGTGAGAACCAGGGTGGTGGCCATTAAAGTAGAAAGAAATAAGTTAAAATTAATAAGACATGATAGTTGACTGGAAAAGGGGGTGACAGAGAATCCAGAGTCCAGAATGATTCCGAGGTTGTAAATCTGGATGCCCAGTAGAATACCTCTGCTAAGAACGAATCTCAAATGTATGAAGCATTTTAATATCCCCAAATTAATCAGAGTGAGGGAAGGATGCCCAAAATGATCAATACCCCCTGCTAAACTAGTTGTATTGATGTGGAATATAAATGAATGAGTCTTGCTCTGAGATCTGGACTGTAGGCCCAAGGTTTTAGATTCACTTCTCCCCAACTGTACAAGTGGTGCTATTAACCTGAAAACTCTTTCTCTGTCCCTTTGATCAGACTAATGTTACCAACCAGCAGAGGATATAGTACAGCAAAGAATGCTACCTTTATCTTTTTCCAGAGCAAACTCACATCTCCATGGACTTACCATGTTTGCAGAAGCCTCGGTCATACCAAGGACAATCTTTGATCTTGGATTCCGGATCAATGTGAAGAAAGGGACATTCTTTGTTACTGCATTCCCCTGAGCAGAAGTCCAAACATGGGCATGTCAGACAACTCAAAGTCACAGGGTCAGAGAATAGGGGAAAGAACTACAAATAGCAAAGAATTGAGAGTCCCCCAAAATAATCTTGGCTTATAAAAAAGCATAAACCAAATTCTGTCTCTCAGCCACTAGACCCACTCTTGTTCCCACTAACATGAATACCTATCTCATGCTCCATCTCAGGCCTATGCTTCCCTAGGGACCTACACTCACTGCATGAGGCACCTGGCCATTTGCTGCTGCTTCACAGCATTTGTTAAGGTGCAACTCCTGTTCCCTTGTTAGAAAGGAAATTAGGATAATTTCCATCTGGTACCATTTTGTGAAAGAAGATACCTGTGTCCATTCTCATATAAAATGAGGATTGCAGTGCCTCTGAAAAAATTATCATCATCAATAACCTCTATAATTTTTTGGAGGCTTGTCTCTTCAGGCATTGCAATATATAAATAATTCATGTTTAAAGCAGACTGCCTGATAGGTATTTTAAAACCTCATGAGGCCTCCATGTAGCTGAGTTGGCATTTAGATTGCCACACTACAGTTTTCCAAACCCAGAGCTGGGACATCAATGAGAGAGGAAAAGGAAAGGATGTAGACCTTTATGAAGCTTTCTCTATTCTAAGAGGATTCCATCTGCCCTGATCTTTCAAATCATATTCTGCCAACAAGAGAAACTGCACGGGGGAAACCAACCTCTGGAAAGAGACAGCCCATTGGAACCAGACAATCACATGTTTGTGAAATATTCTGCTACCAAATCACCAATAGCAGCTCAGAATACTATACATTCCCAGTAGCACCAGGCAGCTATCTTTATGGGCTATGACAGTTATAGGGAACTGTGAAGTACCTCTGAAATAGAGACCATATGGTACTAGTTGTCATGTCAGCATTCTCTCGAAAACAGGTATTAGAAGGGCTCTCCTATTCAATGACAACAAGCACTCATAGTCTTGGCCACAGATCAAGTAATCTGAGTTCACAAGGCAAGTAATCTTTAGAATCTTCCAAAGTCTTTCCAAGTGTAGTACTCTGACCAATGTGCTTTGACTTTGGGCAAGGCATTAACCTTTCTGACTCAATTCTCCCACCAACAGCTACTCTAAAAGGTTCTTGAAGCCCTTGCTGATTTGAGGGGTGAAGAGTCAAAGAGACACAGAATGGGAGGCTCAATGGCCTTGGGCTCCTGTGCCTGGCCTAGCCACACCCTTTACCGAATTTGGAGTAGAAGTAACACTCAGGCATCTTGGTCATATCATACTCATGCAGGAATTCGCATTGGTCTCCTTTCTTGCACAGTCCTCGAAGCCAGTGTTTGCACACAACAGTCTTCTCGCCACTAATATGACGGAACGGGCACATCCCCCCTGTCAAAGGAGACCAAGACATTAATAGGTTGTACTGCACCTTTCTCCACTTCCAGCCAACACACTGACTCACTGGTAATGCCAAATGATGCCAAAAGAGCTCTCAGCTTTGTTGACATCAAAGTATCTTGAGGTTTATACCGATATCTCCTTTCAACTATTCTCCAAAGAATATTAGTGTGCAAAAGAGTGGAAAGCTGAGGGAGGTCTGTTCCTAAGTCCCTTAACTTTTAGATCTTATTTTTGTCATTAGTAAAGGGAAAGGACGCTCATCCTACCAACCTCACAGGATTGTTTTAAGGATCAAATGAGATGACAAGTGAAAATACTTGAAAGAAAACAGTATGTTCTGTAAGTGGGTTGGTTTCAGGATTTTGCCAATGAATAATAAGCAGGTTGTATTAGATAATATATATCTTCTTCCATATGACAAGAAAGGCTACCCATTAAGATTCAGGACCTAAAGACCAATGCCAAATTTTTCATCTACTTCAGGACAGAGAACCAGTCAAGATGTTCTTAGTTATATCCCACATTTTAGGTCTAGTGGACTACCTCTCAGAGAAAGGCAAAAAAGGTTAATCCAGAAGAGCAAGATGCTTAACAAATTAGAACTGGATCGAATCCTTAATGTACCTAATTATTCAGGGAATCAGAATATGGGTGGCAAAAAAAGGAATATGTACAAAAGACTATCACCTGCTTAGTTTTGTCATCTGTAAAAGGGGAATTTCACCTGCCATGCCTACCTTGGAGGGTGGACTAGGCAAGCCTAAACCTGGGGATAGAAAAATAGCCCAGGACCTCCCCAATCCTTCTTACCTTTTCCACAGGCGGCCTTCAAAAAAAATTCACAGACAGCAGCCCCCGACTCTATGAAGAGGAAAAATACCAAATGTTTATCAACAATAGGTCAAAGACCATTTGCCACAAGCTCTTTTTTTCTCTATATATCTCAAAACTCCTTAAAATCCCTTCTCATTCTCTTCTCATGACTCCAGGAATATGGATTTCAGTTATGTGATGAACAAATAATCTTTCTCCTTGCCGCTCCAAACACTCTACATTCATCTTTGATCCCCATCTCTTCCATCTTCTCTAGCATAATGAATGCCCCCACAATCATTCCCCCTGTCTCTAATCTTCAATCTCTGCCTATCCATCCTTGCTGCCTACATACCTACTCAAGTCTCCCTATTATTAAAACACTCTAAATTGATTTTATCACCCCCAAGTTATCATTTGATATGTTCCTTCCCTTACACGGCCAAATTCCTAATCAAAGCTGTTTAGTATGGTTGCCTCTATTTTCTTTGCTCTCACTTCTCTTAGCTTTGCAAACTGTCTCATCATTCAAACAAAAATGCTCTCTTCAGAGCAGCTAATGATCTCTTCATTACAAAATTTAATGGATTTTTCTCAGCCTTAAAGCCTCATAATCTCTCTTTGAAGTATCTATCACTATTGACCACTCTCCACTAGATAATGTCTCTTCTTTGGGTTTAAATAACATTGCTTTTTCTTTTGGTTTTTCTCCTCTCTGACCACAATCTGTGTCTTTTGCTGGATCACCATTCATACTCCCTGACTATAATTCCAACCTCAAAGCTATGGGGGTCCTTCACTGATCTCCTCAATTCCCATGGCTATCCAGAAAACACATCAAACTCAACATATCCATATAAAACTCATCATCTTTGCCTCCCAATCTCATTTCATTCTAAACGTCTATATTACTGTTAAGGGTAATGTTGTACTATTACCCCTTTAGTCACCCAGGTTCTCAGGATCTGAACGACTCCTGACCCCTTACTACCTCACACCAAGCATTGCCCATTCTACCTCCACAACATCTCTTACATCTGCTCCCTTCTCTGGATTCACATGGCCACCAGTCTAGTTTGATACCCTCAGTATATCTGCTCAGATTACTTCAATATTCTCCCAACTGGTCTCGCTATCTCAAGAATCTCCCTTCTCCAGTCCACCTTCCACAAAGTTGCCAAAGTGACATTCCTAAAACATGATTCCAACCACTGGCATTCTCATAAATTCCAGGGCTCCCTATAACTTCTAGAATTAAATACAGACTCTTCCATCTGGCATTTTCCCAACCTGGCTCCAACCTACCTTTCTAGATTTATATGTTGCTCCTTTTCATGTATTTTCTACTCTAGCAGAGCTGGTTTTCATGCAATTTCTCCACAAACTATAGTGAACTTGTATGCCTTTGCTGACTGCTTCCTGAGCCCAGAATGCACTCAACTTTCACCTTTGCCTCTACTTCCTGCAAAACTCAGCTTATGTTGCTTTTTTACATTCCGCCTTTCTTGACTTCCCTAACAGCTACTGCTCCCCTGCCCCCCCCCAAAAAAATATAATTGATTTACTTTGTATGTACTTTGTATATAAATGTACAAACTGGGAGATGGGTGGGGGGAATGGCAACATTTATTTGTCTCTATCTCCAGATAATAGGACATAAATCGTGCTTAATAAACCATATATAGACATTTTATTTTACACTTTCTCATACCTCTATTCTAATCAAATTGGCCTGCTATTGCCAATTTCCATATAGGGCATTCCATTTCCTGTTTCCATGACTTTATACAGAAAGTTGCCCACGTGTGGAATGCACATAACCTTCTCACTTCTCTGCCTAGCTGAATCCCTCATTTCCCTCCAAGAGGGCCCAGGTGTTGCCTTTTGAATTGAATGCAGTCCTTTTCATTAATGAAGTGCTCTAAATATCAGGAAGTTTTTCTTTATATTGAACTCAAACCTATCTCTCTGTAACCTGAGTTGTTCACCATCAGCCTCTTAACAACCTAGTCTGCTTTTCTTTCCAAACTTCAAAGGCTTTTTGAAATGGACATCAATTCCAAAGGCATTATGAAGCTTTTTAAAGAAAAGAGTTAGATGTTCAGACGTTTTGCTTTAAGGTCTTTTAAAAGTATCAACCAAAAAAGAGATCCAGAAATTTAACATTCAAAAGTTAAAGATTAAAGCTGCCACCTTCCATAAAGACTGAAGATTATATTTGAGATTAAGCCTATCTAAGCTTCACAAAGTTTCTCACCCATCATCTCAGACCTAGGGGCAACCTCTGGAGTAAGAAGAATTCACAGGGTTCACACAAAGGGTAAAATGATCTGTATCTAAGAATTAAGAAATAATTTAAGCAGAGTGTGATAAACCTTAGCCAAGTATTAGCAATGGTTCTGAACAATCAATACATACTTTGGAGGAGTAATATGGTCAAAAAGGTCCTTTGCTATATATACAGTGGGAGGAAAAGGGGGAAGAGAGAAGGAGGAGGTTAAGACCTGGTCCTATTCTTCCAGACATATATAGTAAGGTAAGTAACATCTGGCAGTCGGTAAGTAGAATAAATGACAAGTCCTGTAAGATTTCAAAGAAGGGATCAATCCATCCAGGTTAAGACTAATTACAAGCTGTTCAAACTAAACTGGGCTTATGGAGAGAAAGAATAAAGAATTTTCTTTTGTTCATCTGCTTTGTTTGGGGATGAAGAAGGGTTAGAAAGTACAGATCTTCCTGTATGAGCAGCAGATATAATTCATGCTTCCAGCTGCTCCTCAATTCTCTACTTTGCTGTCCACAAGAAAAGGTGCTCAACCCAGAATGTGATCACTGACCTGTCCATTCAAAAGTGTATGTGTGTACCATAGACAAAGAACTTCAGAGCTTTATGGATGGAGGTGCAGGGGCTCTAATCCAACCTGTACTTGAAGAGGAATCTCCCTCCACCACATTCCCCAAAAATAATCTTCAAAGAGACTCTGAAGTCTCTGCTTGAAAATGCCCAGTCAATTGGGAACTCGTTAGTCTGGCCCACTCCCATACACTTTTTACAAACTAATTATTGCAAAGTTTTTCTTTAAAAAAAGGCTGAATCTTCCAGCGTAGCTCCCACAAACTGACTGTTTCCAGTTCTGGGTTTTTCTTCCAAATTGAAAAGCCCTCAAATATTTGGAAGTTAGCTATCTGTATTCAGTCTTTTTTGCCCCCACGTCCTTCCTTCAACCAGCCGTCCTTTACCATCCTCCTGGATCAACCTCTTCCGTTCAAATTCGAACTTGTCTATCTCCTTCTTAAAAGGTGATGCCCAAAACTGAACAAAATACTTCTAATATAAATTTTTTCTCAGCAACCAATTACTAGACGTTTATTGATCGGTAATTTTAAAAACTTAATCGCTAAATACTTATCAATCTGCTTAATATGTGCCAAGCACTGGGAATACAAAAAGGCAAAACGATGGAAGCCGACACGCAAACAGAAACAAAGCAGATTACATACAGCACAGACGGGAAACCATTAACAAAGGGAAGACCTAAGAGGGGTTGGTAAGGACTTCCTGTAAAAGACAAGCTTTTAGTTACAACGAAGTGTGGAGAGTTCTAATTTAATGACGGAGGAACTCGTCAGCAAAGAAGAGAAATGGCTCTCTCCGCACAAGGCGCAACTGTTTGGGACACAGCGCTGCCCTTCATTAGCCGCGACCCGAGGGACGGCCCCGTTCCTGCCCATACTTATGCTGCCTCCTAGCTAGGCGGCCGTAAAGAGAAACACTCGATATTAAGGAGAGCCACTCTCGTTAGCGTTAATATCGTTGTTATCATTCCACCCTGGGCTGCTCTTCCTGCCCTTGAGGGCCAATCAAAAAGCCTTGAAGTCCCTCTTTGCACAGCGCGAACCTTTCAAACACGAGAGCACAACTGCAAGCAACACCTCCTCCCCGCGGGTCTGCTTCTCGGGCACAAACATCCCCGGCGCCCGCGAGCCTGCGAGGCAAGGAACCCTCCCCACCCCCCCCCGGCGGAGGCGCCCGGAACTCGGGGCGGTCCGGCAGCGGGAGACGGGGGAAACAGCGGGGGGCCGGGGGGCGGGGAGAGGAACACGGGCAGGAAGTGGGGGTGATGGCTTTGCCGGGGGCCAAACTTCGCGGGGCGGCTGGGTCCTGCGGCTGGACTCTCTATTCACTCTGAGCAAGTGGACGGAAGGCAGGGACGCTAAGTTTGGGGTCAGGAGACCCAGGTTCGAGTCCCAGCTCGAATTCGCTTTCTAGCAGTGCGACCTGGGACAACTCCGCCCGCTTTTCTTTGGGCCTCGATTGCCCCATCTGTCAAATGGGGTCACGGCTCCGAGGGAGAAGAGCCCGCCGCGGCCGCGGGAGGAAGTAAAGAAGGGAGGGGTCGGCCCCGGCGGGCTCACTCACTGTCCATGCCGGGGAAGGGCAGCGGCTGCGCCCCAAGTTGCTGCTCCACCGCGATCTCCAGGTCGAACTTGATGTGGTCCACGCTCGCGATGAGCTCCTGCATGGTGGCGGCCGGCGCCGGCCCTCCCGGGACCCGGATCGTCGTCTTCTTCTTCCTCCACCTCCTCTTCCTCTACTCCAGCCGAGGACCTCCGCCCGGCCCGGCCCGGCCCGGCCCGGCCCGCGCTCTCTCTCTCTCTCTCTCTTTCCCTTCGAACTACTACTTCTCGGCCCGAGGCCGGCGCGCCACCCCGCCCCCCTCCCCGCCGCTCTTCTCTCCTCAGCCCGCCCCGCCCCCCGCGGGATGCCGGGAGCGCGACCTCCGACCCCGGACCATCGGCGACCAATCGCGCGCTGGGGGACGGGGAGGCGTGGCTTAGCGAGCCACGTTCGGACCTATCAGGCGCCGATCGCGGGGGCGGGCAGCCTCGCGGGCTCTGACGCCAGCTGTCACGCTGCTTCGCTCGCTCTCGTTCTCCCCGGGCTTCCTTCCGAGAGCCGGCAGCCGAGGGGACCGCGTGCCGGTGAGGCTTCCCTGGGGGCCCCCGGGAAGCGTCTGCGCCTGCGCCCCGCGCGCAAAGTGAAAGGGGATCGGGGAGAGACTAGACTGTCAGACCGGCGGGGAAAAAGCCCGGGGGACTGAGCGAAGGGGGCTCCGGGAGGCTCGATTCGGATCGCGCCGCTGCCATTCCTCCCTGTGAATTGCGAGCGTCTCTGCACCTCCGTCCGTAAAAATCGGTATCGGAAGGACGGGGACTGGGCCGGGGAACTGTAGAGCCTCGTCTCCCCCATTTCTCAGAGAGGGAATCTTTGTTCTAGAAAGGACGGACTTGCCAAATGTCATCAGGAAGCGAATGACGGCCGCCCGGACTTCCTACCCTGCTGCACGCTGCGGATAATGCCCGTCTCTGCTTCCTCGGTGTGAGGAAACTCCCTTTAGGTCGTTCAGACCCGAGAGGGCTTAAAAAGTCCCCAAAACGATTCCTCCTGGCATCCCCCCACCCCCACCCCCAAACAGCTTATAAGCAGCGGCTTATCTCCCTCACCCCCCCTCCCTGCCGCCCGAATTAGTCCAGCTCCTGTAGAAACGCTCATTTTCCTACAAACGCTCATTCTCACCGGTAGGACGGCACACTTGGGCCGCTAGACATTTTTATGAAAGACCAGCCCTGGTAAAGAAGGCCTTAGACCTTTATTCCCCTTCCAGCCCGGGGAGTTTCTCTGGCCTTGGGCAAGCAAGAATTGGGGTGCGGGAGGAAAGGAGCTACCAGTAGTCTAAGGGGTGATCACAGCATCCTTTGGAGTAATGCAAGTTTTATCTCCAGGTGAAAGTCACGGCCTTTTTAGGAAGTGGCACAGCCGCTTCAAGGGTTCTGATTCAGTCTTGCGTCTAAGATCATCATTCTTTCCACTACAGGCTATTCAAAATAATTCTTAAAAAAAAAAAAAAAAAAAAAAAAACCAGAAAAAACAAAAAACAGACCTTATTTGAATATATTTGACACTTCCTTACCTTTTTTCCTTAAATTTGAATTGACTGCAGGACCCAGACTCTGGATCAGTGAAAAATCTTTGCTAGACGACAACAAGAGGAGACATGAAAATCATACAGCTGTTCTCTAGTCCATCCCTGACAGGATCACTTGCCCTGAGACACTTCGGTCCTTGGGTGGGCCCCAGTGAAACTAGATTGGGAGGTCGCAGAAAGAGCCTGGCATTTCCATGTGTCGAGTGGCACCTGCTGAGATGCCTGGGATGGAAGCAGCCGTATGGAATGCTAAGACTATTCAGCTCCTCCCTCCCCAAATTCAGTTCGAATGATGAGATCCAGAAGAGAGTACACAGCAGCTCTCTTGAGGTCAGTGAATCACATTCTCTGCCCAAGCTGGACACAAATGGCAATGAAGAAGAAGATTTTGGGACCCTGTCAGACAAATATTCATCCAGAAAAATGTTTCGTAAAACCACGTCAGACTTTCACAACTTAAGAAGTCAAGAATTTGAAGATGAGGAAGATAAAATGCTGCAGAAGCCTTGGAAGGGTCGGCGGAATACCCCTCATTGGTATTTCTATCAATGCAAGAGACTGATAAAGGAAGACAAGGTGAGTCCACTAGTTCCTAGTAAGTACCTATGAAAACCATGTCTCCAATCAGACTGGTTTACCTATTGAACCTTACGTACGCCAATAAAACCTCAAGATTATATGGTATCCCCCTCTTCCTTCTTCAGTTTAATTCAATAAGCATTTTGAGTATCAGTCCAGTCAGCACTGGGTATACAAAAATTAAATAGCGCTAGTTCTCTTAATTTCCCATTCAACTTTCAAGTCTCATCTTTTCACTGATTCATTCAACATACTTTTTGAATATTTCTTTTGGACAAGGCCTTATGCTAGACATTTGAAAAACAAGATTCAATCTTTGCCCCCACAAAGCTTACTGATTTTTTTGTGAGTGATGTCATTTGTATACAAAGTTAGTGTAACACCACAAGCATTTAAGTCCCTACTGTGTGCTAAGCACTAGGGGAGGGTTAGAGAAGAAATAAACATCTATATAGAGTCCCTACAAGAACTATGCTAAGCATTTTACAATTATATCTCATTTGATCCCACAAGGCCACTGTGAGATAGGTGCTGTTATTAAATCCACATTTTACTGATGAGGACACTGAGGCAAATAGAGGTTAAGAGGCTTGCCCAAAATCACAGTAAGTATCTAAGGCTAGATTTGAATTCAGACTTCAGGCTCACAATTCTCTTCACTCCCCTACTTGGCTGCCTCAACTGCTTAAATACTACACTGTCCTATCAATTCAAAAGAAGGGAAACATCATTTCTATCCATAACAAGGGTCTGTAAACTTGGTTATGTTTGGGGCTTATTTGTTTCTTTGTTTTGATGTGTTTTGATGTGTAATTGGTTTCTTTCATGATCCTGTGTATTTTATGCATTTATGTTTTCTTCTGAAAAGGGGTGCACAAGTTTCCTGGTAAGCCAGTAGCCCCTGGACCCAAAGAAGGTTAAGAACCTGAGTTCCGTGTGAATGAGGATAGTTTCAAGGAGCTAGTTTTAAGAGTTGGCTTCCTGAGAAGCCTTCCTGACTTCAGTTCATACAATTTCTTCTCCCTTTTGAACTGGGACAGGACTTTACTATTGGGCATTTGACAAATTGTTACCTCTTTTTTCTTTGTTTATGTGTTTTCTCTCTCCATCTAGAGTGAGCTCTAGATAAGGACTGAGTCATATATGCTAGGATATGATGCCATATGTGTAGTTGATACTCAATAAATGTTCATTGACCAAAATTTATTTGAAAGAGGGCTTCCAGGCAAATTGGAACTGTGCCCAAAGGACTGTCAAATTATGCATACCCTTTGATCTAGCACTGTCTCCACTGAGCCTGTATCCGAAAGAGATCATAAAAGAGGGAAAGGGACCCACATGTGGAAAATTGTTCGAAGCAGTCCTTTTTGTAGTGGCAAAGAATTGGAAATTGAGTGGATGCCCATTAGTTGGAGAATGGCTGAATAAGTTATATGAATGTACTGAAATATTATTGTTCTATAAGAAATGATGAGCAGACTGATTTCAGAAAAGCCTAGAGAGACTTACATGAACTGATGCTGAGTGAAGTAAGCAGAATCAAGAGAACATCATACACAGTAAAAACAAGATTATAAAATGATCATCTCTGATGGACTTAGCACTTTATACAACGTTGAATGCAGTGATTCAAGGCAATTCCAATAAGTCTTGAGAAGGAAAATGCCATCTGAAATCAAAGAGAATATAGGTCAAAGCATAGTATTTTTACCTTTTGTTTGTTTTCTTTCTCATTCCCCTACCCCTTTGGCCTGATTTTTCTTGGGAAGGGAGGATGCAAGGGGTAGAGAAAGAAAAATTTAGAGCCCAAGACTTACAAAAATGAATGTTGAAAACTATCAACACATATTTGGAAAAATAAGATAATATTTAAAAAATAAAAATAAAAAGAGGGTTCTGGAACATAACCACCAGAAGCCCAGAAGTTTCTGTTGGCTCATAAGCTCTAATCTCTCTTAACCTGGGACAAGAACAACCACATGGACTAAAGGAACAGCTACTGGGCTTCCCCAGGGCCTGAATTCAGCCATGGGAGAAGAGGATCCAGTTAGAAGACAGGGGGGAAAAGAACAAGTGAAGAATTAAAGGAATACTAAGTTGTTAAAAAAAAATTTTTTTTTGATTTATAAAGATTCTAGGAGAGGGAACCAGTGAAAAGAGAAAAGTGTCTGTGTTGTTCGAGATGAGGTGGGGGGAGAAGAAATGAAGAAGAAAATATAAAGGTAAAAGGATTGGAAACATGGCACAGTCCCAACAGATGGATCAGCGCAACATGAAAAAAAAAGAGCTGCTTTTCAGGACAGGACTCTCATCAATAAACTATCCTTCCCTCCCTCCCTCTTAGGTGAGGACAGTTGAGACCCAGAAGGCTAGGGGGCTCTGAAAAAGGAAGAAATGATATTTGGGCCAAGTCTCTACTAGGGGAAATCATACCAGTGTTAATCCAGGTGAACAAGTATGGGGTGAGTTCATGTAGAATATCAAATTACGGCTTCTGGATTGGGCTGGCACAAAGCCTGTGATATCTGTTCTTTTCTTATTAGCTAACATAGGAGGACCAAGCAGATGATGGGAAGCCCAGAATGAATATTGGTGTAGCAATAGAGGCTTCTTAGAGTTAGGGCCTTCTTTTCTCTTATTACCTGCCTCAAAGAAAATAATTTTGTATTCAGAGACCTGAGGTTAATGAACATGGTTTTTTATTTGGGGTTTGTGTTTTTTGATTTTTTAAAATATTTTGATAACTATTTCAGTATAACTGCTTTCCTTTGAAATCTGATATATTTTATTTTGTGCATTTAAAAGCATTCTGAAAAAACCTGGAAAGACTCAAATGAACTGATGCAAATTAAAATGAGTAGAACCGGAAGAACATTGTACATGGTAATGGCAACATTGTTTAGTGATCAACTGAATGACTTAGCTATTTTCGGCAATATGATGATCCAAGACAACTCTGAAGGATATATGATGAAAAATATTGTCCAGTCCTAGAAAAAGAATTTATGGAGTCTGAAAACAGATCAAAGTCTACTTTTTAAACTTTATTTTTCTTGGGTTGTTTTTTGTGGGTTTTTTGGTCTATATTTTCTTTTACAACATGACTAATCGGAATTAGGTTTGCCATGACTATACATTTATCACTTATATCAAATTGTTTCTCAATGAGAAAGGGAAAGAGAGAATTTGGAACTCATAATTTTAAAAATGAAGGGTAAATGCTTTTACATATAATTGGGGGGAAATAAAATATTAATTAAATATTTAAGGAAATAAAAATAAATAATGGCAAAGAGCAATATTCTAGATTTTTAAAAAATTCTTCTGAGAAGGGGTCCATATACTTTATTAGATTTCCCCAGGGTCTGTGATACAAAAAAGGTTACCCCTGCTCCAGACCAACTTCTTGTTATGTGTATATATCTACACACACACTTCTGTGCAGTATTAATCATTACTTATTAGTATTTGATAGAAATTGATATTATTATATGCAGGGTATGTGTGTATGTATGTGTATTTGTTATACCAGACCTGAACACACTTTTCTATATTTCTGCTTTCTTGGTGGTGCCCTCAGTTGGCCGAGGCCCTGGATTTGTTTGAGAGGCAGATGCTGAAGGAGGAACGTCTCCAACCCATTGAATGTAACTATTCCGTGCTGATTGGAGGCTGTGGTCGGGCGGGCTACTTGAAGAAAGCCTTTAAACTCTACAATGATGTGAGTGCCTGGGGAAGAGAAAGGGTCTCTTAAACAAATAAGGCTATCACAGGCATGTATGCATTCTTACTCAGCTTTAAGTGGGATTTTTGTTATCAGTTTCTGAGAGATAGCAAGAAAATATTGGGCTAAGAACAGTAATCATGGTTTATATTGTTTTGGGTTTTGCAAAACACTGTCCCCACCACAGTCCTGTGAGGTAGACAGTGCCAATATTATTATCCCTATTGTTCAGATGAGGAAACTCATAAATAACTCAATAAATATATATATAGATACATATATACACATATGTATAAAAACTCAATATATCTGTGTGTCCATGGTCACACAGGGATTTGGGGTGTGCCACATATAAGGTAGAAAATTTTGGTGGCTCCAGAAAAAAGAAATGAGAAGATATTTTCCCTCTCACTCACCTCTCTTCCTCTTCAGTAGCACATTTCATATATTTTGAGATTTTTTTTTTCAAGGTAATGATTATTTTGCTGATTTTTCTCATTTTTTTCTTTCCTATTCTATTAAAATCAATCCATTAATAAACAGATATTAAATGCTTATTACATGCCAGACATGTGCTAAGCATGCAGGTACAAAGAGAGGCAAAAGATAATCTCTCTCCTTTTACAGTCTAATGAAAGAAGTTAACATGTAAACAATTATATACATACAAAGCAAGCTATGTACAAGATAAATAAGAAACAATTAACAGGGAAAGCACTGGAATTAAGAGGAATCAGGGAAGGCTTTTTTTTTTTTAAATTCTTTGTTCTATGGAATGACTCCCAAAGAAGAGAAGAATCAATGAGGAGATTTAGGTAATGTATAAACAAAAGATATCAATAAAAAAATTTTTTTTTTTAATAGCTTTGACTGGTTGCTGCTTGGGATATCATAAAGTATGATTCACAAACTCTTTTTCCTCTTGGCATAATATTCTTAGCCATTGCCCACTTTAGGAAAACTAGAAGAGTTGCTTGTGCATTTATTTGGAAGTGTAAATTCCGTATAATTTGCTGCACATTCAACAAAATATACGGCTCCCTTGAAGAGCCCCTGCCCCTGCCAGGGCTAGCTGGTCTAGATAAGGGCAGACAAACATCAGATCTTCAAGCTGTCACACTAATGATGCCTAGGACATACCCTGTTCGTTAGGCAGATCATGCCTTCAGCACCAGCTCTCACCTCTAGTTTCTGACCCTAAGGAGCCTTTCATCATCTCATTTCACCCTTCTTGTAGTATAGTCAGTCAAGCAAATAAATGGTTTCCACTGAGCGGCATTTGGGCCTGTTCAGGGGAGGTACTCAACTCTGGCTTTCTTTTGTTCATGATAGATGAAGAAACGGGATCTGGAGCCCTCTGATGCCACTTATACAGCCTTGTTTAACTCCTGTGCCAACTCACCGTGGAAGGACACTGGCCTACAGAGTGCCCTAAAGCTTCAGCAACAGCTCCGAGCCAAAAACATCGAGCTGAACTTAAAATCCTACCATGCACTACTGAAAGCCACTGCCCTCTGTGGTGACATCACGATGTGTTTTGAGGTCTTCAAGGTAGGGATCATTTTTGAAGTTACTGTTAAATTCTTTCCACCCTGTGAGATTACCTAATATGGTGCTACCTATACAAGTAGGTGTTCAGTAAACATTGTTGGCCTCCCTTTCTCTTCCCCCATTTTTCTTCTCCATGTAGGTAGAAATCAAGATTTTCTGCTTAGATAGGCAGATGTCATGGCATTTCAAGGGTCAGAGTTGATTCTGCATCTTCTCTGGAACCAAATTTCATGTCATTAGGGTTCAGATTGAATATTCATTAGGGCCAAGGTTTATATTTTCATTTTGGGGATCAAGAACAATTCTGAAAGGCTTCTGCAGTCACTAGCTTGATTTCATAATGGAGTTTCCAAATTCCCTTGGTATTGGTGGCAATGGGATAGGAGTCCAGAACTGATATCAGTAAATAAATTTCAATCAGTAAACATTTATTAAATGCCTACTCTGTGCTAGGCACTATACTAAGTGATTATTAGGGATGCAAATAGGGAAGAAAAAAAACAAAACAAAACACTGTCCCTGCCTTCCAGGAACTTCCATAAGGGGAAACAACAGTTAAAAACCTAGGGTTGGGGGAGAGAAGGTACTAGACTCAGGGACATGGTGGTGAAGTCAATCAAAAAAGTCCTAGAGCTTTGCAGCTGGATGAGGAAAGACATGAGAATTTGTTTTGTTTTGCTTTACTATGTGTGGGGCAGGGGGAGGGAATTAAAGATAGGATTGGCCTCTAATTCCATTTTTTTTTTAAACAAAGGTAGAGAGTAGAAGTAACTCAGTGTTGAGCCAAGATTTTTTTTTTTCTTTATTATAGCTTTTTATTTAGAAGTTATATGCATGGATAATTTTACAGCATTTGACAATTGCCAAACCTTTTGTTCCAATTTTTCCCCTCCTTGCCCCCACCTCCTCCCCCAGATGGCAGGTTGACCAATACATGTTAAATATGTTAAAGTATAAATTAAATACAAAATAAGTATACATGTCCATATAGTTATTTTGCTGCACAAGAAAAATCAGACTCTGAAATAGTGTGCAATTAGCCTGTGAAGGAAATCAAAAATGCAGGCGGACAAAAATATAGGGATTGGGAATTCTATGTAATGGTTCTTAGTCATCTCCCAGAGTTCTTTCACTGGGCATAGCTGGTTCTATTCGTTACTGAACAATTGGTACTGGTTTGAATCATTTCATTGTTAAAGAGAGCCATATTCATCAGAATTGATCATCATATAGTATTGTTGTTGAAGTATGTAATAATCTCCTGGTTCTACTCATTTCACTCAGCATCAGTTCATATAAGTCTCTTCAGGCCTTTCTGAAATCATCCTGTTGGTCATTTCTTACAGAACAATAATATTCCATAATATTCATATACCACAATTTATTCAGCCATTCTCCAATTGATGGTCATCCATTCAGTTTCCAGTTTCTAACCACTACAAAAAGGGCTGCCACAAACATTTTTGCACATGTGGATCCCTTTCCCTTCTTTAAGATCTCTTTAACTGTTGGATCAAAAGGTGTGTACAGTTTGATAACTTTTTGAGCATAGTTCCAAATCACTCTCCAGAATGGCTGGATGTATTCACAATTCCACCAACAATGTATCAGTGTCCCAGTTTTCCCACATTCCCTCCAACATTCATCATTATCTTTTCCTGTCATTCTTGCCAATCTGACAGGTGTGTAGTGGTATCTCAGCGTTATCTCAATTTTCATTTCTCTGATTAATAATTCCTTGGAGCATCTTTTCATATGGCATAGTTTCAATTTCTTCATCTGAAAATTGTCTGTTCATATCGTTTGACCATTTAGCAATTGGAGAATGGCTTGATTTCTTATAAATTAGAGTCAATTCTCTATATATTTTGGAAATGAGGCCTTTATCAGAACCTTTGAATGTAAAAATGTTTTTCCAGTTTATTGCTTCCTTCTAATCTTGTCTGCATTAGTTTTGTTTGTACAAAAACTTTTCAATTTAATATAATCAAAATTTTCTATTTTGTGATCAATAATAATCTCTAGTTCTTTGGTCACAAATTCCTTCCTCCTCCACAGGTCTGAGAGATAAACTATCCTATGTTCTTCTAATTTATTTATATAAATTTGAGCCCAGATTTTGAAAAATAGTGAAAAATTTTGTCACATCCCTCTTACTGAAAATATTATTTATTATCTTTTTAGTGAGATGAAAAAAAGGTTTTAGAATATTAAAAAATAACATTTAAATTTTTTTTACAAGAGAGACATCTGACATTGATAATCTTCCGAATACCTTGTCTGCTCAGGCCATCAGCAGGTTGATTTAAGGCAGTCCCCAACACTGAGGAGGTGACACCTCTTCCTGAACAAAGGGTCAGCATCCAAATCATGTTTCAAGTAAATGTGAACCAAAAGACCAGACTAAGGTGATTTCTTCAGAAAATCAGAATTTGAAAGGGTAAGAAAAGCCAGAAAGTAGTCATAAGCACAAGATTTAGATGGAGAAAACAGGTGGCAAAATGCAGGGTAGAGGCTTTGAGGTGGACTGTTTGTGTTATTAACCTTGTCTAGCTTCCCTCCCTCCAAAAAACTTCCATCCTTCTAAAAGGACTGAATCTATTTCCCACTTTTGCCTCACACTTCCCTAAGCTTCATCACCAGCCAGGTTCATGTCTTCTGTTCCTGACTCCCCTCAGCCAATAAGATTTGAGATTCCAGAAACTATCATTCTCTTCAGAATGCTTCCCCTGGCCTTTGCATTGGGATGGCATTGGTAGGAGACTTCTTTCTGCCAATTCCAGGCCATGTCCTTGTTCCCTGGCTCTCACTGTCTCCTGTACTCATACATCTCTGCCAGCTACCAGTCACAACATAGAGTAGGTCTTTGGCTTTAGGAAATACTAACAGTATTTTTCTTCTCATCTGCTATCACTTCTGATGGGCAAGGACTTTACAGGATATGGTTTGGGGTCAAGTTGACAAAGCTCAATAGAGCATAATAGTGCCTTTCACATAAGTACCTTAATCTTTGTTGAATCGAATGACATTAATCACAGCTGGTAGGCCACAAGTTTCTCTCCACTAGCTTTAAGGGGATGAGGGCTTTCCCCCTATTTGCCAGAATTTAGAAATGGCTACTGTTGGGGAGATTAGAGAAAACTCTCCTGCTATAGTTCCCCATGTCCAGGGGCTTCCCTCCATGTTGGCTTACTTCCATTCTGTAGAACAGGATTTCTTAACCTTTGCTTATTTGTATCCCCTTTTTGCCCAACACAATCCCATCTCAAATTTGAGCCAAGATATTTCTGGCAATGTTCATGCATTCACAGTGCAAAGTGCATATGTTGTGTGTTCAGAACCGAGCAAGCACTGGCAGAAGCACCTCAAATTTATTATGCTTTGATTTTGAACTAACTTTTGACCCATTGCATTCAGAAATTTTTTACTGTTGCCAAATTTTTCATGATGCACCCCACACACACACATATTCAGTTATGTGACCCCATGTAGGTTCATGACCCACAGTTTAAGAAATTTCACTGTAGATTACTCTGGCTGCTCCTAATCCTGTTGCAAATTAGTGTGACCTCCAGCTCTACCAGAGAGTCATTGATTGTGGACGGACTGGTTAGAGTGAGGAAATAGGTGAATGTAGGGAATAAAAGGTAGAAGTCATGACTCATATAGAAGAGTCCATAAACAACTTAACAATGAAATGATTCAAACCAGTACCAGTTGTTCAGTAACGAATAGAACCAGCTATGCCCAGTGAAAGAACTCTGGGAGATGACTAAGAACCATTACATAGAATTCCCAATCCCTATGTGATAAGAGAATTCCTTGGTGGGGAGCAAGGTAACTTAATCATAATGTAATAACATAGAAACTTTTGAGGCTTCAGTTTAAATATTGTCTATCCCCTAAACATGATGGTAACCTGAACACACCACAAAAGTGATATTCCCTCCAGGCCATTAAGTATCCCAAGAGATTAGGAGAAGGGTCCATAAACAACTTATAATAGGCCAAGAATCCTAGGAAGACTTTGCCTATCCAGCAAAGGGATATGGAGAAAATCCAATGAAAGTCACAGACTACCATTGCCACTTGGGGCATCAGTTTCTTTCCCATTGAGTACAGAGACACCTCAAAGAGCAACCTCTTTCTCAAAGATCTAAGGCATTTGTGACTGTAGTTCTGCAACCCCTTATCTAGGGCTTTGCACTATGGCAGACAAGACATAGGATCAAGGGAGGAGGAACCTGATACTGAGAGTAGGTAAATGACTTCCAATATATGGTGTCTTAAGCCTCTCTGACTTCAAGCCAGAGTTCTGTCCTGGGCTATTGTCAGCTACAAATAAGAAATCACACAAACTGTTCTTTCCTATCAGAGGCTGATTAGGACAATCAGCGGGGCTGGAGAAATGCAGTTCCCTTCTGGGGCAAGAAAAGGACAGGATTGGAAATTGGCCTTCATGCCAGTCTTAATCACAAGAACAGGCCCAGGTAGACTCAGGGTTTCTTCAGAGCATTAAAATCCTGATGGGTAAGACCAGAAACTGGCAACCAGTTATTGTAAGATCAGGGATGCAGGCCAAGAGATCATGACTAGATCAAGAGGCAAGATACAAGATGGGAACCAACCATGTTTCTTTCTCAGTGTGTCTCCTCAACACTTAGCTGTGTTCTAAGCGTTGCCCACTCTTGTTCTGTATGGAGTTATCAGTGGGCTAATGGATGGGTTCCATTATCGCCCTTCCTTCCTTAACTGTGCCAGTTGGATTTGGGGCTCAGATACCTATGTACTGAAGAGGCCTCTTAGTAACTACTTGAGGAAACATTCTGGAGGTTAAAGTGCTGTTATATATTCAAGAGATTAGGCCTCTTCACTTTGGAAAGATGAACCACAGTACAGGCATGTTGAGAGGAAACCATGTGCAGGATAACCCCAGTTTGCATCACTGCTAAACAGACTTATTCAGTGGGTCCTGGACCACTAAGACTTCTGTGCATCCCCAAAATTCTGGAGAAGGTACTATTTTGGACTGTTCCCTTGTTTGTTCCTTCATGTGGCATTTCATAAGAGCATAAATTTAAAGTGGAATTAACTTTAGCAGCTCCTTCATTCTATCCCATCATTTTACAAAGAAGAAAACTGAGGTCCAAATGGTTAGATAATTTTTTGGTAGTCATCTTGATATGAATTCTTTATGGTCATAATATTATTATCTGGTAGCCCTCTCCCTAAAAAATTGTATAATCCAAGAGAGAGATAAGGTGAACATCAAAGACTAATTTCAAGGCACTCAGTAAGGACACACATTTATGTTGTACATATGGAAATGTAACTTATATGGCCAAGATTGTCATTATTAAGTTGGTAGTTCAAAAAAAAAGACTGGAATAGAGCTAAATATGATGTGATTTTAAAAAGCAAAACTGTAGGAAAGGGTAAAAAGAATAATTATGTTCTAGGAATGAAGTGTAAAAGCAAGAACTGACACAGAGGAATCCGATCAGAGAGAAGGGATGGTAGTTCTGGAGCCCTGCTCACATCAGGAATGAGTTAAAGAGGGAACAACACACACACACACACCTACAAGGATCTAAATATCTTCTAAATTTATAAAGAAAAGGGCAGCTATTTGGTGCAGTAGATAGAGTGCTGGCCCTGAAGTCAGGAGGATGTGAGTTCAAATCTGGCCTCAGATACTTAATACTTTCTAGCTGTGTGGCCCTTGACAAGTCACTTAATCTCAATTGCCGAGGGGGGAGGGGGAAGGGGGGAAATTTATTAAGAAATAAGTGGAAAAGGGAATAGGATAGTAAGAAATGGGATATTGAAGGAGTGGTACATTAATACAGGAATGGAATAAGATGTGTAGATAAATGGGAATGAGGAGGGATTCTTGAAGATGAGATAAGCAAGATAGCATCTAGAACTAAAGCAGAGGAATAAAGAGAAGAGGAAAGGGGGAGAAAAAGAATATAATTAAAAAACATGTACGACAGAGAGCAAAAGAAAGTCTACAAGAAAAAGAAAAATGAGGGAACCACTGAATACATTGTGTAGTATTAATTATATAGACTTTCTTGAAATGGAAGTTTAATGTCTCATTTTCAATTCTCTCATGTTCTGCTGTGTACATAACAATGATTTTTTTTTTCTTTTGGTATTTTGTGTTTAAGTTTTAAATCAATAATTTAATTTTTTTTTTTTTTTAGAAAAACGGGACAAAGGTGAGGCAAGAGGATAAGGGAGGGATCCTTGGAAATAGAGTAGGCTAAGTAAGAGCAGGGCAAGATGGCAGGTAGAAGTAAAACAGGGGAGTCAGGAGGAATAGGAATCAAGAGACATACACAAGCATAATAATAAAGATTAGGAGTAAATTTTATTATACAAAAAAACTAGGGGTAGTAATTGTGATCTTAAGCAAAGTTAAAGCTAAAACAGATGTTATCAAAAGAGAAAAAGGGAAACTACACTGTATGTCAGTCACATTAATCAATATTGTTTTAGATCATTTAAATAACTAGACAGTATAAAGTTGGAGTATTGCTATAGTGTAGGAAATGATGAAGTAGTGGAGTTAGAAAAAGATGGAATGATTAGAACATAAGAAAGATGATGTTATTTACCTTCAGACAAAGAGGACAAACAAGTGTACTATGATCTTTCATAGCTATATATGAATGTATGTGTATATATAAATTTTTTTCTCAAAAAAAAGTTGTAATTAAATGTGGGCTCTACCCTCTAGGAATCCATAGTTTAAGACAAACAATAGTGACGTAAATGCGTGTTCATATATTGTGGAGAAGTCATAGAGAAACAAAGTTTAACCACTTTACAAATGGAGACATGAGATTAACCTTCTAAGGGATAAATATATTTAGGGATTAGAGAGTTTATTTTCTTTTCCTTTGATTGATGAATACTAAATTACCTAGAAATCACCATAGCATCATTCTAGGCATCATATAAGTAAAATTAGATACAGAGATTATCTTCTGGGCTTATGATCTCCTTATTCAAATAATTGGGACCATTTCAAATTCAAAATAGTCACAGTTTCTCTCTGCTCTAGGAAATCGTGCTCAAAGGTCATGCTATCACCAATGAGACTTTCAATTTCCTGCTCATGGGCTGCATACAAGACAAGAAGACAGGCTTCAGATATGCCCTACAGGTCTGTATCTCTCCCCAAGTTTTGTGAGTATTAAGTATTGGCAGATAGGCAGATTCTTCCAATGTGTTCGAAAAACGATATTTGAACTGTGTGCTTAAGGGGTGGTGCTGGGTGAGAGATGAGATGGGCAGAGCAGGAGAGACAGGGAACCATGTCCTTTTATTCTTTACTAAGAGAAATGGTAGGAAGTGGGGGATCACCACCAGGATGTAGAGGGTCTTTTGTTTTTCTTACCCATAAAAAATGACTATCTAAAAAGTTTCCTAGGCAGTTTGAAAGTAAAGACACATCTTTTCCCAAATCTACCTTCTCGTGAACACTATTCAGATGTAAGCCAGTGACCATGATATGTCAATAAACTTTACTGTAGGGGATCAAGGAAATGTCTGTCAGCTATGCTTGCACGCCTCCCTGAGCACTATCCTAGATGTGGTTTGAGATAGATGTCACCTTCCCAAGATCAGTACTCAGGGAAATTCCTTGCCAAAGTAGTCTCAACAACAAGAAATCTGAAACCAGTGTCACCCCATTCTTCTCATCCCAACTCCCCAGAAAACATTCTTGTCTGGGTTTCTATCCTCAGCTGACCTAGCCATTGGAGCTGAGGGTGCTTCTGATAAGTCTTGTAGATTATTCAGGGGAAACAAAAAAAATTCACTTTTTCTTCTGGAGCAGGTTTGGAGACAGATGTTGAAAATAGGAATTGAGCCTAATGCTCACAGTTACAATCTGATGCTGTTTGCTGCACGGGACTGTGATCTAGGGGACCCCAAGGTGGCCTCAGATTTGCTTCTGAAGCTTGAAGAAGAGCCAGCCCTGCTCCAACTGAAGGCAGGCAAGAAGCACCAAAGGAAGAAAATACAGGAACAGAAAGGCACCGTGGCCAAGCTGGATGTGCACTTACTGGAGAGGCAGCTATTCCAGGGAATTTCCAGAGAGACCCAGGATCCTCCAAACCTCCAGAAAGTCGGAGAGGCCAATGAGGTTCAGCCTGAACAGGAAGATGACAAAGGAGGACTTGATTCCAAACCAGCCAATTCCCTGGTAGCCCAAAATCAAAGTCTAAGTAGGCTGGAGCCCGTAAAAACTGATATTGCCCAATTTTCAGAACCTGTTTGCCCTCTGCCAAACTTGCTGGATCTCAAGATATCTTACCTGAATGTGGTTTCTTTAGGGACTGTTACTACTGCAGCTGATAGGTTGGCTTTAATGGGTGAGATGGATGGTTTCCTGAGGAAGATGACGGAGGACCAAGTAGAACCTAATATCAAAACTCTGACATTGTTGGCTGAGATTGTCAGGCCAGACACCCCATCAGTATTCTTATTGTTGGATCTTCTTGATAAGCACAAAGTGGAAGCGGATGTTACATTTTTCAATACATTGGTGAGGAAGAAGAGCAAATTAGGGGACTTACAAGGGGCAAAGGTGAGCACTGTTACTTTTCATTTTGGAAGACACTAAAGAGATGAGGAATATAGATCCAGGGTCTCACTTAAAATTATCTTCATTTTTTCCTTTGTCCCTCTCCCAAAATTTGATCACTGCCTGATAAGATCTGGGTCCTTTAAGGTTTCTTTTCATAGCTGAATAAAAAAATCTTTATTATTCTTCCTGTTTTGCCATGAGAACTTCCTCTCATCTCTCTCCCCAGATGTCCTTTTTTAAATAAGACTTGGTTAGCCAGTTAGCCAGTGAGCTATCACAGCTTTCTTGAGACTTTTGTCTATTCCTTAAGCCTTTCTTACTTTAGGAGGATCCTTAAACATTAGAAAGAAATTCATCTCCCTTAAGTTGAATTCATTTCAGTAAAGTAGGAGGCATAGGTTTCATTTAAACTTTGGTATTTATGTGAGTGAAACAGCTCCAAAGAGTGACTTAGATTGTAAAGGCCTCAAAGCTAGGAGTATGTCTTATCCTTTCTCTCCCTTCCCCTCACCCCCTTTTGTATACAGTGGTGCTCAGGAAATGTTTGTAAATGGTATCAATATCTATTCTTTCAGAAATTGCTTCCCATCTTGTCAAGGAGAGGATTAATTCCTAACATGCAGACATTTTGCAACTTGGCCATAGGCTGCCTTACGAAAAACCATGGAATGCAGCTACTCACAGACATGAAGGTAAACAGGCCTCTGTGATGACTTTTTAGTAATATATTAAGGTATCTGATTTTGAAAAAGTGGTTAACAACTCTTATTTAAATTTTCATGTAGTGCTATGATTCACACTGTAGAGAAAGTTGCTCAGTTCTTCCATCTAAATAGTTATATATCTTGACAGCTTTGATAAACGCACAGAAGATTATTCTAGGAAAATATCTTTGCAAACCCTTGAAGTTCCATATTTATGAAATGATAGTTATATGCAGCAATGAAATTTGGGAGCACATGGCATAGTAAATAGAGAGCTGGACTTTCATTAATTTCTTAAAGGCTTTATTAGTTGATCAAGGATGAGCATTTGGAAAAAAAGTTTCTTACTGGGGAGGCAACACCTTAGAGAAGAGATGAGGCCTTAAGTAGATGCATCATGCTTACAGAATACAACCAGGAAGGCATAGTTGGAAGTCTCACCTCTGGAATCTACTGATTATATGATCTCAGTCAAGCCACTTAATTTCTCTCTGCTGTAGGTAATCCTCTAAAACAGAGGTTCTTATCCTTTTTTTTATATCATGAGCCCCTTTGGCAATTTGTGAAGCCTAGGAACCCCTTCTCAGAATGATGTTTTTAATTGCATAAAATAAAATTCATAGGATTATGAAATAAACCAGTTATAATGAAATAAAAATGTGTAATTCTTTCCCCCTTAGTTCATGGACCCCCTGAAATTTATCCACAAAACCCTTACAAGTCTGTGGACTCCAGGTTAAAAACCCCTGTTCTAAAACAATAAAATATAGATTAGGTGTTTTACTGAATTGGGATTTCCTCATATAAAAGTTCCATACATCAATGAATTTACAAATCTTCATTCTTATTCTATGAAATTAGAAAATTTTAAGGTTATTTCAAGTTGAGACTATAAATGGATCATAAGAGCATAGATTTAAAGCTTTAAGAGATGTTGGAGATTATCTGGTCCAATCCCCTCCTTTTACAGATGAGGAAACCTGAAGACCTTGTCCAAAATCATATAGCTGGTTAAATGGCATAGCTTCCACTTATACCACAGGCCCTCTGACTCTAAATCCAGCACACTTTCAAATGTACCAGATTGTCTTTCCTTTGCATTATGGAGTAATGAGCATGAAGTTTCCAATTTAGAAAAAGTAGTCATCATCTCTCATTTTTCTCAATTCCTCTCTCCTTCCATTCTCTTTTCCCTCCCTGAGACAGTAAGCAATTTGCTATATGTTATACATGTGCAGTCATGCAAGACAAGTCATGTAAAAGAAAATACAGCCCACCCTTCCCCCCCAAAAAAGTAAAAAACAGTATGCTGTGCTCTACATTCAAATTCCATCAATTCTCTCTCTGGAAATAACATGATTTGGAATTATCTTAGATCACTGAATTGCTAAGAATAGCTTAAGTCATTCACAATTAATCATCATGCAACAATGCTGTTAACTATTTACAGTTTTCTCCTGGTTTTGCTCGCTTCATGTTGTATCAATTCATTTAAGTATTCCCAAATTTTTCTGAAATAATTTTGCTTATCATTTCTTATAGCACAACAATATTCCATTACAATCATACAACTTGTTCAGCCACTCCTCAATTGATGGACATCTTCTCAATTTCCAATTCTTTGCCCCCACAAAAAGAACTATTATAAATGTTTTCATACAAATAGGTCTTTCCTCTCCTGTTTTTTAGATCTCTTTGGGATATACACATAGTAGTGGTATTGCTGTATCAAAAGGTAGCTCATTGAGTATAGTTCCAAATTTCTCTTCAGAATGGTAGGATCAATTCACAACTTCACCAGCAATGCATTAATGTCCCAGTTTTCCCACATACCCTCCAACTTTTATTCATTTTCTTCTCTTATTAGCTGATCTGAGGTGGTATCTCAGAATTGTTCCATTTCTATAATTAATAGTGAGTTAAAACGTTTTTATATTTCTGTAGATACTGTCATTCCTTTATTTGAAACCTGCCTGTCCATAACCTTTGACTGTTTATCAATTGAAGAATGTCTTCTAATAAATTTGACTCATTTCTCTATGCATTTGAAAAATGAGGCCTTTTAAAATATTTTTTGTAAAAAATTTCCCTAGCTTTCTGCTTTCTTTCTCATCTTGGACATATTGGTTTTGTTGGTATAAAACCTTTTTAATTTAACATAATCCAAAATATCCATTTTGTATCTCATAATACTCTATATCCCTTTGGTCCTAACTTCCCCTCTTATCCATAGATGTGATAGGTAAACTATTCCAATCTTCTCTAATATGCTTATGATGTCACCTTTTTTGTTTAGATCCATGTATCCATTTTGACCTTATGGTATAAGACATTGCCCCATGCCTAGTTTCTGACATACTGTGTTCCAGTTTTCCCAGAAATTTTTGTCAGATAATGAGTTCTTATCCCCAAAGCTTGGGTCTTTGTGTTTGTCAGTTACTGGATTATTATGTCTATTTACTACTGTGCTTTGTGTACCTAATCTATTCCAATGAGCCACCACTCTATACCAGGTTGCTTTGATGATTACCACTTTATAATTTGAGATGTGGCATAGCTTTGAGATCTTCCTTCACATTTTTTCCCCCATCAATTCCTTTGATATTCTTAACCTTTTGTCCTTCCATGAATTTTGTTATTGTTTTCTAGTTCTATAAAATAATTTTTTGGTAACTTGCTTGGTATGATGCTGAATAAGCATATTAATTTAGGTAGAATAGTATTTTTATTATATTGGCCCAACCTACCCATGCATAATTGACACTTTTTATTGTTTGGTTCTGACTTTATTTGTGTGGCGTTTTGTAATTTGTTCATATAGTTCCTGAGTTGGTCTTGGTAGATAGATGCCAAAATATTTTATATTGTCTATAGTTGTTGTAAATGAAATTTTTCTTTCTCTTGCGGCTGGACTTTGTTGGCAAGATATATAGAAATGCTAGTGATTTGTGTGGTTTTACATTTTATCCTGCAACTTTGTTTTAATTAATTCAACTAGTTTTTTAAGTTAATTCTTTAGGTTTTTTAAGTATACCACCATATCTGAAAAGAGTGATAATTTTATTTCTTCTCTTATTATAATTAATAGTTTTAGTACAATATTGAATCAAAGTAGTGATAATGAATATCCTTTGTTTCATCTTTGATCTTACTGGGAAGGCTTCTAGCTTATCCCCATTAAAATATGCTAATATTTTAGAGACCTATTATTTATCATTTTTAAGGAAAACGCCATTTTATTCCTATACTCTAGTGTTTTTAATAATAATATTTTGTCAAAAAAATTCTGCATGCACTGAGATAATCAATATGATTTCTGTGGTTATTTTTATGGTCAATTATGCTGTTAGTTTTCCTAATATTGACCAGTCAGTCCTGCATCCCTGTATAAATCCTGATCTTTGTATATGATTCTTGTAATATGTCGTTGTAATCTCCTTGCTTGTATTTTATTTAAAGAGTGTTTTCCCCAATGGATATTGGGGAAATTGGTCTCTGATTTTCTTTCTCTGTTTTGACTTCTCCTGTTTTAGGTATCAAACGTATAGTTGCATCATAAAAGGAATTTGGTAGGATTCCTTTTTTGCCTACTTTTCCAGGTTGTGAATCCATCTGGCCCAGTGAAGTTTTCTTAGGGACTTCATTGATGGCTTGTTCAATTTCTTTTTTCTAAGATGGAGTTATTTAAGTATTCTGTTTCTTCTTCTGTTAATTTGGGTTGTTTATGTTTTCGTAAATTTTCATTTAGGGATCAAAATTATTGGCATACAATTAGGCAAAACAACCTTAATAATTGCCTTAATTTCTTTTTCATTGGTACTGAATTCACTCTTCATTTTTGATGATTTGGTTTTTTGATTTGATTTGGTGATTGGAAACATGGTATGTCTGTTTTATTGGAATTTTTTTTTTCATAAAACAAGCTCCTAGTTTTATTAATTTAATAGTGTTTTATTTTTCTATTTTATTATTCTTTTTAGGGTTTCCAATTTGGTGTTTAATTCTAGTTTTTTATTTACATGTCTAATTCATGGATCTACTTAGATATGAATTTCCCCCCAACTACTGCTTTGACTACATCCTATAAATTTTGGTGTGTATTTTCATTCTCTTTAATGAAATTATTGTTTCTATGATTTGTTCTTTGATCCATTCATTCTTTGGGATTAGGTTATTTAGTTTTCAATTAATTTTTACTGTCTTTCTCTAGGCCTTTATTGAATGTGGTTTTTATTGCATTATGATCTGAAAAAGATGCCTTTTTACATTTTTGCTTTTCTGCATTTGATTATGAGGTTTTTATGCCCTAATACATGTGTAGATGCCTTGTACCACTTCCTCTTCTCATTCAGTTTTCTCCAGATGTCTATCAAATCTAACTTTTCTAAAATTCTATTCACCGCCTTAATTTCTTTCTTGTTTATTTTGTGGTTACATTTATCTCATTCTGAGAGGGGAAAGTTGAAGTCACCCACTAGTATGTACTTACTCTCTATTTCCTCCTGTAACTAATTTAACTTCTCTAAAAATTTGGATACTATACTATTTGATATATTGATATTACTTCATTGTTTATGGTATCTTTTAGCAAGATGTAGTTTCTTTCCTTATCTCTTTTAATTAGATCTATTTTTATTTCTGCTATGTACAAAAACTTGTTAATTTAATGTAATCAAAATCCAATGAAATATTTTTTTTCATTTTGTTGATTTGTTTTGTTTCTTGATGTTTTTCATTTTTAAGCAATTATCTTCTTCAATAAGTTTTTGTACCTCCTTTTCCATTTGGTCAATTATACTTTTCAAAGAGTTGTTTTCTTCAGTAAATTTTTGTACACCTTTTCCCTTTGTGTGTGTGTGTGTGTGTGTGTGTGTGTGCTTCCTTTATTAAGCTATTGACTTTTTTCATGATTCTCTTGCATCATTCTCATTTCTTTTCCCAATTTTTCTTCTCCCTCTCTTATTTGATTTTTAAGATCTATTTTGAGTTCTTTCAGGGGTTCTTTTGGGGCCTAAGACCAATTTACATTTTTCATTGAAGCTTTTATATGTAGACATATTAACATTGTCCTGTTCTCGATTTGTGTTTTAATCTTTTCTATTACCATAGTAAGTTTCTCTACTCAGATTCTTTTTTTTCTGTTTTTTTTTGTTTATTTCTCCAGCCTATTTTCTGACTTTTATATTAAAGCTAGTTGTTGTATTTGAGGTAAGAAGGCACTATCCTAAGCTTCCTATTTAAGGCTGGATCAGGGGCCAAGTGATCTTACTGCTTGGCTGTGCCAAGAGCCATGGGACCTCACTGCTGGGCTTCATCAGAGATTACAGGGTCTCCCATTGGGTTATTCCGGGGCTCAGGCTTGCTCAGGTGCGGCCTATGCTGGGCTGTGCTCTTTTGCCCCATTGAAAAAAGCCTTCTGCCAATGTCCTCTGTTTTCTTTGACTACAAAATGGTTTTACCCCATCTTTCTGTTGGTTCTGCCATTCCAGAATTTATTTTGAGATGTTATACTTGTTTGGAGGTGAATTTTGGGAGAGTTCAGGCAAGTTCCTTCCTTATTCCACTATTTTGGGTCCACCATAAGCCATAACCAGAAATATTCATGGAGCCCACATTTCCCAAGAGAAAAATATACAAATCCCTTTAGTACCCACTTCATTCAAATACACACATGCACACAGAGAAAAAGATAGACTCACATACACACACACACATATGTACACATGTTCTCTGAACTACATCACCATCACTATATTGGTGTACAAAGTTAGAAGTTCCTTTTTTCTCTGAAGGGCTGCTCTGCTTTGTTCCTCCAGAAAATAGCCATGGGCCTGCTCTGTTAATCACTATCCCACCATAGAAAAATCCCTTCAGGTGATCTTTACCCATAACAACATATCTTTCCCTTTCTTTGCCTGTGATTATCCTGTGTTCCCACATACTATTGGAAAAGACATAGTTTGCCTTAACTCCCTGGGTAACCCCATATTTATTTCAAAGAAAAATACCACACTTAATGTTTTTGTATAAGTCTCTGATACATTGGTTTTCTCTGACCTGAGATCTCAATAGGTGACACAATTGACAGATTAACTTAATCCCTAATTCCGTCAAATCTAATCCTTGGTAACCTGTCAAAGAGCTTTGTACTATTAGCCTCAATCAGCTTTGGTGTATATTGCCTGTTTTAATATCTGTGGTTGTTTCAGAAATGCGGGATGATCCCCAACATCTACATCTACAGCACCCTCATAAGTTCAGCTGTGAAGAAGCTAGACTATGCTTATCTCATAGACCTCCTTCGTAACATGAAGAATAATAAAGTCCCAGTGAATGAAGTCATAATCCGACAGCTGGAGTTTGCAGCTACTTACCCTCCTACATTTGACAGGGTATGTGTTCTAAGTCTTAAACTGTCATGTCCTAGGAATGAAGTGGCAAATTCTTTTAGAGTTAGTGCATTTAAAAAAATTAAAAAGTGGAGGATTGTAAAATCCACATTCAATTCAACCTTCTACTACATTTATTCCATTTAAGGATGCCTACAGTAATACATAGGCTAATGGTGTCCCCTTTTTTTTCAGATGCTTTTGGCTTTCCAATTCCTAAACTAGTATCAGCCAAATTACTAATTGTTAATCATTTTAAATTATCTTATCTTCATTGTGATATAAATCCTCTGAACAGAGGATTGACGGTTGATCAAGAGTTTTTTGCAAATAGAACAGTTAAATTAGTGTGCAAATAGAGTTTGCATAGCTTTTCCTTTATATATAAAAAATGTATTAAGAAAGTTGCCTGTACTTTTGATATCAGAGCAGTTTCTGATTTTTACTGTTCTCTCCAAACTCTGTATTGATGACATTTTTTTTCTAAATACATGTAGTTTTCATCATTCATTTTTATAAAACTTTGTGTTAAAATTTTTTTCTCTCCCTCTCCCTTATCTTCCTCTTGCACAAGACAGCAGCCAGGATATGCAGTCCTTTTAAACATATTTCCATATTTGTCATATTGTGCAAGAAAAATCAAACCAAAAAGAGAAAAAAAAAAAAACACAAAAAAGTAAAAATATACTTCAATCAACATTTAGTCTCTGTAGTTCTCTTTTCTGATGTGATTCTGATGGCCATATTTTCTAGAAATCATAGCATTATGTGGTACAGATTTAGAGACTGACTTGTTTAGCTACTGGGATTTTATAAAGTAGGGAAACTCAGTTCTGGAGAATTATATATGAACCACCCAAAGTCACAGTGGTAGAGCCCAGTTCTCCCAACTTTTGAGCCAACTATAAAGCAAACCTCCTTGAGGTTTTTAACAGGTAAGAGAGAGCTTGGAAGGCAAACAGTACAGGAGGCCTTTTGTCCATGCAGGTATAAAGGGCCACATTAGAAAGGGTAAAGGAATCATGGCACACTTTAGGGAAGAGCAGCTTCCCCTTTCTGAACTGGTTTCTTCATCAGTAAAATAGGGATGCTGATGATACCTGTCCATCCTATGTTGTAGGGTTGTAAAAACTAATTGAGTTAATATATGTGAAGTAATTTATAACAAAAAAGCATTATAAAAATAGAAACTATCATTATTGCTTAAGAATATATTTATGTTGTATTGAGCCATTTCTGTAGTCCACATTGAATCATGATCTTAATGCACTTTATTCCCTATGAGAAACTCTCCACAGTATCCTTTTTTTAATTAACTGAAATTTTATGTAACAAGTTTTAATGAGAGATTCTTTCCTAACAAGCTTAAGAATTCCTCACTCATTGATTTGGAATCTAGTTTATATCTCTACTCTCAAATCTCATGTCACTGGATTTTTCAATTACAGTATAAAAAGAAGAATCCCTATTTGGAAAAGATTGATGGTTTTCGTGCTTACTACAAGAATTGGCTGAAAATAATGCTTGTAGAAGAAACTCCTCATCCCTGGCAGAAATATAGGACAAACAAGGCTAATGAAGAAGAGACTAAAGCAACCAAAGGCATGGGAAACCAGGAAGAACAGACACTATCATGATCATCTTCAGAGATCTGACAACACATCATCTTTGGGACATAGTGCAAAAACCCAGAAATCCCAAATTGTTAGGGGGTTGGTTGTCCGTGGAAGCTTCATGGGTTCAAGTATCTGATGGTCATGATTTTTAACTGTCAAGTATTTATTACTGGGGTCGTAGTGCATTTTAGAATGTTGTTAATAGGCTTTATTACATACCAGCTGGTTGTACCAGCTTTTGTTTCCTGAATTATCAGCCTTACAAAGCTGTTTTAACCAATTTTTTAAATGCTGCACCAAGAAAATAATATCTAGATGGCAGACAGGATAGTGATGGACCTCATGTTCAGATAGAGGAAGTTTGAATATTTGTTGAATATAAGAATATCTGGGCAGAGGAAATCACATGATAGCAATGTTCAGGTATTTGAAGGGATGACAAATGGAAGAGGGATTCAATTTATTATTATTGGATCCCCAGGGGCAGAACTAATAATGGGTGAAAGTTGAAAAAACAAGTGGATTGTAGGTCTTCAGCGAAGTATTGGGTTCTCCTTCATTGTAGACCTTGACACAGAAGCTGGTTTATCAGAGGGAATAGCTGCTCCGAGCTTTGTACCAATTCTGCAAGTACTGGGATGACACTTTTATTATCTTCAACCTGTAGAATACCTATTCTGAGGTGGTTAAAAGCTCTTAGAGTCAAGATATGGGTTTAAGTGTTGTCTTTTAATCATTAGTTCTGTGCAAGATTCTTAACCCTTCCCAAATTCTTCCTTTTTATATCAAATGCCCTGTAGCATAATAGGAAACTGAAGCCACAGTATACCCAGGTTGAAATCCCACCTCAGATGGGATTCTTTCAGTCCTTTCCAACTCTTAATTTTGTGAACATCTTTTCTCATCTATAAAATAGAGATACTGTTTGCACTAACTAATCCTGCAAGGACATGAAGAAAAGATACAATTTTATATAACTCTTTACATGCATAAAAAGGAATAGCCTATATATGTGAGTGGCATGATGAGGAAAATTTTGTCTATATGGTAACATCTTGTTGTGTTCAAACTACAACATGAATTACCAATGGTTAAAGATTTTATTTTTTAAATCACAGATAATTACAGTTGATTAACACAGTCTTTCTTTTGTCATCATGCTCCAATCACAGCTTGTAGCTTTGAAGAGCAAGAGTTATCCAGGAAAAAAAAAAAAAAAGAGTTCACTTTAACACCTACTCATGGAGATGAACAATAAAAATAAGCCAGAAAGGGAATTTGTGGGTCCACTGCTTCAAGACCTGTCAACCAGAGCATCCTCGGCAGCCACAGTGGGTACACTCAATGATCCGCCCCTATAAAATAAAGTAGGCCATGACATTCTGGATAACAGTGGAGAGGTAACTTGCTCTGAGATAATATAAAAACTTATTCTATCAATCACCTCTTTTATTAACTTGACCTAACAGATGTAACATTAGGGAATACCATAAAGGAAAAGTTTCCCTAAATGCCCACAAAAGACAATTAATTCTAAATAAAGCATAAATCAAATGACAGCTAATCAGTTCTGCAGATCCTGTTTTCACAGGATACTGGATTGAACCATAAGGATTTAAAGCATACAGGCATCTTTTCACTGTTATCCCGATGTTCATAATTCCATACACCCCCAAATCTTCCCTACCTCATACATCAAAATAGAAAAACAGAACACCTGAGACAAATCTGAAGAAAATGGCCACGTTAAAAGAACTAGAAAAACTAAAACCCATAATAAATACCATTATAATCAAAATCTACATAAAAAGATGAGCACCAAGAGATGGTCCTAGAAATTTAGCTCTCTAGATGTGCAAAAGTTAAGTATCAGTAAGAAAAAGCTTACCACTTCTAATTTGCTTTTTGGAACCCTACATATACAGTTGGTTCCAAAATTGGTATCCCGAGTCTGGATGCAACGGAGGCAACACAGATTTTCATAACCTTGTTTCTTCCACTTGGCAATCAAATTCTTATCTGCATAACCTTCTTTAATGCAGTACTCATACAATTCTGTCAGAAAGGGAAAAAAAATATATTAGATATCTGTCCAATATAAACTACTCTTCAAAATCCTTCAATAAATGGGGAAGACAGAGAAAAATTTTACCCACATATTTTTGTTGCTTAATGATCAAAATAAAAATCAAAATTTGCTAAGGTTTCAGGAGTGATGTCCATTATTTAATTATTCCCAAAGCTTAAACTTAAAGTTAGGATTTCTTCCACTAAAAAAATAATAAGACATCAAAAAGCCTAAGATGCCATTTAATTGATTACCTCTACTTATGGCTTTCCTCTTATAAAAAAGATCAAATATGTATCTCGTTTTCTGGTGATGAATCCTGAAAATTGGCCAGAGAGATTCTACTTTCCTCTTTCCTTCATGAGGTTCAGTTTCAGCTAGAGAGAGAAAAACACAGAAATTAGGTTCAGAGGTTCTGACACACAGTTTTCTAAGGGAAAAAAATAAAGTTATATTTCTATCAACACTACCTTATAGGGAAAAAGAACAAGTCAAATTATGTAATTTAATGTAATGACTGACTCACATAAATATGAATCTACACCTCTTCAAATTGCTTTTTACTCTTCAATTATTTTTTGTTGGTTAAATCTGAACATTCTAAAATACAGGGGGTACTCAACATAATTATTGCTTTTCAAATAAACAAATCACAAAAACTGTTAGTCAAGCCAACAAGTGGAGAAAAGTAATGTAATGTGGAATTTAACCTTAAAAAACTAGGAATGTGTTGTCACAGCAGGACTACACTTTTCTTTAAGAAATTTTTTTAGTTACACACAACAACCTTGACATGAACCTCTGTGATGAGTAAGTATCCAAAAAGCCACATCAGGGTTCACTATAAGAATATAGATTAATAGACCTATGGAAAAGATGATTAGTTAAAAAAAAAAAATGAAAACAGGTATGTGGTGACCTAGGATGACAAGAGACCAGAATTTGAATATATAAACTATGAGCTTCAGTGTTTTTTTTTTAAAAATTTCCATTTGAACAAAGCTCCAAATAAGGA
This sequence comes from Sarcophilus harrisii, assembly GCF_902635505.1. Lineage (NCBI taxonomy): Eukaryota > Metazoa > Chordata > Mammalia > Dasyuromorphia > Dasyuridae > Sarcophilus > Sarcophilus harrisii. Next base: position 254,982,647 of record NC_045426.1, read on the forward strand.
AGCAATTCTGATGCACCTTATCAGTCTTCTCAAGATTCTATATGAATATGCAGCATTAAGAAATTTAATTTCCTAAGTCAAGAACATGTTGTCTCTTGTTTCTATTGAGTCCAACCCCCTTAATTAGTCTTTGCTATATAATCATAGAAAAGACAAAAGATTAATAAATTTTTAGAATCAGAAGGGATATGATCCCCTCACTTTCCACAGCATAAAAGACCAGGAGAGAGTAAAAAAACTCTTTACATCATACTTCCACTGCTAAGTTATTCCTAAGATCTTCATTTCAGAGAAGGAACCCAAATTTAGTCATCATTTCACACACCTACCTATTCCCTCACTCTTTAGAATGTAAATTCCTTCAGGATGAAGGTTTCTTATGACATTCTTACTATGTGCTTAGGACAGCACATAGTAAGTGCCTAATAAATACTTTTCATCTTGTTGGCACAGATATTAATTAGTAGAGCTAGGGATAAATCCTTTGCTCCAAATTCAGTAATTCTTCCACACACCACATGATGACTGTACAAAAACATTAAAATAATAAAAACTAAGTGAAAGAATGAGCCTGGATTTGTACTGTCATTGTGATGAAGTGCCATAATTTAGATGGAATACTCAAGAGCTATATCCAAATTAAGTGATCTTTCAGTCACATCACAGTCTTTTTTCCCCCCAGGCTTAATACAAAAAACTAAAAATTGGCTCTCCTCACCTTCTCTCATCTTCTGATCCAATTCATCCAGCGTTGGTTCGATTAGCTCCCAGCCATCTGGAGGAGCTTTCCTGCTTCTTTTCACTTTAGGCATTTTCTACAAAATAACACAAAAGAATACCAAAAATAACGTGAACAAATTGGTTCTTAATAACTCATTTCCACAAAAGGTATGCCTAGTTGTCTAAGCCAAAACATCACCCAGTTTTCCAAAGGTAAAAGAACACAAAATGGGCCTCCTACAAGCAAACAGAAATTCTGCATACCACTTAGAAAGTAACGAATATTTCTACAATTACTATAGTAATGGAACACTAGCTGTGGACTCAAAAAACCTGAGTTCAAATCCTTTTCTTACTATATTAAGCAAGTTAACTAAACGTCCCTGGGCTTCGGTAAAACGAAAAAGAAGAGCCTGGACTTCATTACCTCTGCGGGTCTCTTGCAGCTCTGAGAGAGCCTATGAAGGGAAATGATAACTTATATGTACAGCCTCCAGTCCCCCCAAGTGAAGTGCCACCTATGATAGTAAAGTTCCCCAAAGCTTGAACCAATGAGGACTTTCCCTTTGGGACCTCACAGAGCGATGGCTCATCCACGTACAGCTGTGTAATGTGCTTCGTTTGCATCTCATCCTCCAAACGTGCGGCAGAGTTCAATGGAACCGCCGCTACTACCGCCTCCCCACCCTCCCCTGTCTTAGCCCGGTGTTCTGCACAAAGGGCAACAGGAGGCGGTTACGGAGTTTAGTTTGATGCTGTAAGTATAGGAGGGCGAGGAGTGGAGCAGAGACGCGGCTCCGAGGTGGGAGAGGACTTGCCCAGGTGTCACACACACGATGGCTCCTGTCACTCCCAATCTCCACTCCGTACCCGACCCCTCGTCACCAGCGGTTAAAAGAAGGGGCCCTCTGCCGCGGACAACTTCTCCCTAAGCTATCCCCAACAAAACCCCAGCACCGGAGGAAGGCGGCCGCGATCTCCGGGCCCTGGAGTACAGGCGGCTCTCCGGGGCCAGCCTTCGGGGCGGGCGCGCGTAAAGGGGGGCTTGTCACTAAGCTCCACGGAGGCAGAAGCCAACCTGACGGGAAGGGAGGCCACAAAGTGCCTCTGGGACCCAGCAAGAGCTAAGAGCAGCGAGCGACTATTGCCTAGGAAACCACGGGCACGAAACTTACCGACTGCTCCCGACCACCACCAGTCAGGCTTCCGTTTCCGTCCCACCGCTCCGCCCAGCCCTTGTCGCCTGCTTAACACGTCACGGACAAGGGCCTCTCGGCCCCCCGTGATATGACGTCACTCTCCCGCCACAGGCGAAGCCCTTGCAAAGATGTTGCGTCAGTTTGGTCGTCCTCGGTTTTGCCTGCGAAGAATTCTAATTCTCTGATCCAAAGAGCCGAGTTAAGTTCCTTAATGTGGGAGTCTGACCTTCTCTGGGGTGTGGAGCGGGCTGCCTGTCCAGGCTTCGGCGTTGAAGAGTGGCTGTGAGAGGGGCGCTAGCGGCCCCAGGGCTCCGGCGGACTCCCAGGACAGCCGCTCCTCGAGCTCCGGCGCCTGGAAGAAGGGGTTCCGGGTCCTCGTGGCTGTGGCGGCGGCGGCGGCGGCAGAAGCGGCGCTCGAGCACGGGTTGAGCCCGCGGAGGGTTCCTTCCCTCGACTCTGGGGTAGGCTAGAGATAGAGAGAGAGACCCGGGGAAAGGTAGGGAGGGTGGGGGGGGGGGGGGAGGAAGGAAAGAGAGAGGCCAGTTCCGGTTCCGGCGTCAGTTCGAGTTCCTGCAGCAGCTGCCGGAGCCGCGATGCCCAAAGGAGGTGAGAGGCGCGCGCGGGGCCCGGGAGGGAGGCAGGGAAGGAGGGGGCGACGCCCCGGGGGCCGGCCCCCCCACCTCGACCCAGGCCCCAGCCCTGGCCGCGGTCCATTCTGCCGGGCGGCGCCCGGATCGGGAGACCACGGCCTCAAAGGAGTCATCTCGGCGCCTGTGGTGAGGCTCGGGGCGCCCAGCCCAGGCCCCGCTGCTCCCTCGGCTAGGCCGGGCACTCGAGGGGCCGGACAGGGAGACCCATCCCCCAAACCTCGGCCTCGGGGGCTGCGGGGAGTTGTGGTCTCATCTGTCTGGGGGAGAGAGTGGGAAGTGTGAGCGAATGGGTGGTCTGGAGAGGGGGGTGCGCGAAGTCGGGGGTCCGGCGGGGAGGTCTCGCCCCGTTTCCTCTGTACTCTCTTGCCAGCGCGCTGGGAAGTCTGCCTAGAGAAGCACTCGTCTCTCTCACACTCACGCACACACACACGTGTCCGATTTGAGGGTTGAGACTTTGCTCTCTGTTCGCCAAAGATATCCCAGCATTCAGATTGCGGGACATAACCGAAGATCTTTAAAATATGTTAAAGTGTAAAGAAAACTGGTTTCCTGGGATCTAAACCTAGAAAGAATCGGGATCTTTTGAGGCTGGTTTTAAAAAAAAGGAGGCGAGCTTTCTTTTCTTCTGCTCTAGGAAGAGCTAGGGAAAGAATTTCTGAGTGGGAGAAAAAGCAAAAAACCCCAAACCCTTCCCTACCTTTGGGAGTAAACGACCGGAATCGAGTAAAATGAAACCTGAATTGCTTTAGGAACTAACATGAGTCATAAGCATCCTTTGAGTTGTGATTGGAACCGGCTTTGTAATCTTGGGAAGCCATAATTAGCACCTTCCTTCAACTCCAGCCATGCTGGACGTTCTTAGGCCTGGGAAAAGACCCCATCTTTGTGTATTGGTAGAAAGTACCTTCAAGATGACTTCAGTCTCCTCGTTTTATAGATTATAAAATGGAAACCCACACAAGTTTAAGTGCTTTGCCCAAGTACAGTGATTATTAGCGGAACGAATTCCAGCCCAAGTCTCCTCATTTCACTGCATAAGGCATCGGGGTCACTCTTCTTTTTGTCTTGTTTAGGCTTACTGCTTCAACGAAATAGCTAAATGTTATTGTAGCTAGAGCACCAATGATCTCCTGCTTCCCTGCTTCTAGAAGTGCAAAAGCTAGGTCCTTTTTGCTTTATTTTTTAATCATTTGTTCATTTTTGCTTTATGGTAAGTTTTGGTTGAAATTGGAAGTTAAAATTAGAAAAACTTAAAATCAAATTACTGGATAACTTGAAACTTTCTTTGTGAGAAGCTTAATACACAAGCAGATTTGTAAGCTCATGCATTGTTTGCATGTGTTGATATGAGGCTGAAGAACACTAAAGTACATGAGAATTAGTCATCAGAGTAAGATAGCCTCATAATACAGCATGCTAGGATGGAGTTTTTTAAAAGAAACTAAATCAAAGGTTAATTATTATGTATCAAATCATATAAGATTGGATCAGATAGAAACCAGTCTTGTGAATTATCGGTATTGCCTGAAAAAATTAAACAAGGTGTTTCATTTAAGGAATTAGAATCTTTGCCATTTTGCTCTTGAAATTCAAGTAGTCATTAAAAATGAGTGGTAGTTCCATAGTGGCACAATTATAGCACAGCACCTGCTGTCTTGGAAAACTAAGGGAAAGAAAGCAGCTTTGGGACTTTCACTTGAGTTCCCACCAGGCTCAGTTAGTGGATCATGGAAAAAATACTGTGCTTAATTAAAGAGGTTATATTTTGTAATAAAATACTCACTGAAAAACTAGGTGTGCCCCAGATTATGTGGGTGAGAACTCATCTAAGGATCAAAGCAAACATTTCCATCCTAGCAGTAGTAAAATATAATACTTGTCATTTCTTTTTTCTTTTCATAGAAATGACAAACCAGTATGCTAGCTTAAGCAATTTTAGACAGTAAAACTAATGATATTTAGGCATGTTTGAATTGTCAATCAGTTTTTAATTCTTTTACGTTTAAACTTCTAGTTTGGCAAAAGCATCTCACTTCTGAAAGAATTTTGTCTATTCTCCCTGTTTACACTTTATTCCCTTTCAACCTAAAAATATTGTTTAATGGCTATAGGAAATACAGCTCTGTTTACTTTTTTCACTGCCGTGTTGTTATGAGGGAGAAGGGTCAGGTATTTTCTTCTTTTGACATTTAAAAAAAAAAAAGTTTTAACAGGTACTATTTTTCTCCTTTTACATGAAATCAGAGCTGAGCTTCTCTAGGAATCGAGAGAGATTCATCAAAATTAATGAACATATTAACTTGTTTGTTATTTATGTGATATTCTAGTTTCTGTGTTGTATCGGGTTGCTTTGGTTGTTCTTTCCATTCACATTGTTAAGGTAATTGTGCAGTTTTCTTGGTTCTGCTTATTTCACTTTGCATCATTTTACACAGCCTAGCCTGTGAGAGCTGGCTTCAAAATAAGAAGGAAGACGTGCGTCCAAGCTGTATACCTGGCACACACCGACTCTGTGACCCAGACACATCCCTTCTCCTCTGTGTGCCTTGTACCTCTGTAAGACCTGATGCTGCTGAGAAGGTGCTGGTCTGTCTGGGTAGAGAGGAATGTTCTCACAGGGATCCTCCTCGTACCTATGAAATCACAGATCTGATTTTCCATTTTTTGTGTTTGTATGAGAATTCTGTTATATTCATAACATCAATGGGAATCTATTTTGTTTTCATTTTTTGCTACAAAAATTTTGCTCCATGAATATTTTGATGTCTGTAGAAGCCTGTCTAATTTTGACCTCCTTGAGTTATGTGTCTTAAGAGTGGTATCTCTGAGTCAAAGAATATAGTCTTTTTAGTCACTTTCTTTGCATAATTTCAAAGTGCTTTAATCTCTTCTCAGTACCAGTAGCATATACATAGCTACTTTTCCATAGCCCCTTCCACATAAACTGATTCTGTTTTGTCAAATTTGAAGTTAGCTTGATAAAAGCTTAAGACTTGTTTTGATCCACATTTTTCTTAATGAGTCAGAGTAATCTACCATATGATTGTTAATGATTACAATTCTTTAATTGTTTATTTGTTAATCCTCATCCATATGGGGATGATTCTTGGTCAGACATATTTGCATTAATTCCCTATATATCAAACCCATTTCAGAGATTTTTGATGCAAAATTTTTTTCTATCAACAATTTCTTTATTCATCCTAGTTGCTTTTACTTTGTTTATGCAGAAACCTGTAGTGTCATGTACTATAATCAGAATGATCTATTTTATCTTTTGTCGTCACCCCTATTCCTTATTTGGTTCTTCTCTTGATCTGGCTCCCTTCTTATTTCTATATATAAACCTTTAATGGTTAGATCACATATCCATTTCCTAGTCATTTTTAGAAAAGAATAAATATAAATTTTAGTGGTTATACTGAGTTAAATATTTACCTGAATAACTGAGAGGAAGTGTGGTATCATAGGGCATTGGACTTAGATGTATACCTAAGAGCAAATCCTACTTCGGATCCTTAATATCTGAATTACCCTAGGCAAATCTCTTCTTTGCCTATGTACTGAAGAGGTTGGACTAAATGAGCTGTGGGATTCCTTCTAGCTCTAAATATTTGTACCTTACCAAAGCTGTTTTATGTCTCTGTGCCTCCTAAGGATGAACATTATCCCTGCCTCATTTATATGGGTACTAATCATTTCAGATAGATCAGGCATCATTTCAAGAGTGACTCCACTCCTCCTTTTGAATAAACAGCTGGATTTGTTTCTCAAAAATTTGGAGGGAGTTGTTAGCTTTATAGACTTTTCTTTGTCATTCACTTCGATTTTCCAGAACTTTTACCTGCTGTACTTTTAAGAGAAATGTCACAACTTTTCTTCCTTCTCCTGCTCTACTCCCATTTTTGCAGAGATGAGATACCAGGAATGGACACACCACATCGATCAAAACTATTTTGATAACTGATTACTTTAGCTAAATTATTTTCTTCCCTTTTTTTATTTACTATAATAATAGTTCTTTGAGAGGAGATAACAGAACACAATGAAAGATATAGGTGACATAAAAGCTGAGAACATAATATTGAAATCAATAAAACATACCAGTTTATAAAAGAAAGAAATTAAAGTTCTGTGTAATTCCAAGCCTGAAGAAGGACAGGGTAGGTATTCTGAGCAGTTAAGGATCATCTTCTTTCCTAAAATGCAAATTCCTTTGTGCAGGGAAAAAAGGAGGCCACAAAGGCCGAGCCAGGCAATACACAAGCCCTGAAGAGATTGATGCTCAGCTTCAAGCTGAAAAACAGAAGGCAAGGGTGAGTGTTTCCATTTCTAAAATGTTTCCTTTTGTCATTAATTGGTTTGAAAAAACAGGAAACCCTTTATAGAGTCTTAGAGTGGCATTTTATACTCTACTTATGAACTGCTTTTGTAGTACATGAGAAAAATTAGATTTTAGATAAAAAAGGATGGGTACCTTGTCCTTAAAATTTTGTTTTGAAGCATCTTCATATCTTAAAACCCTTAGTCTTTTCTTCTCTTTAGAAGAAAGTCAGCTACACATTCACCATATAAAATCCATGAGTGTCACTAGTCTTCTCTAGAGAAGACACTCCCCTCCCCTCCCCTCCCCTCCCCCATCTAAATCTACTTTCTGAAAGTTTGGGCTGACCAAAAGGAAATTAAATCTTGCTAATTTGATTCCTTTATTCAAGAAATATTTTAGTGTCCATTATGTGCAAGCCTTTCTTCTAGATGCTTGGGAGGAAATATACCTCCACTAAGTTTTAGTCTAGTTGAAAAGACATAAAAGGTAACTAGTTAAAAGCATTATGTGGTAAGTGACATATGAATTGGGCCTTGAAAAATAGATGTGATTTTAGGGTGGGATATTGTAAGCAGGGACAATATCATAATCAGTCTTTAAGGCAGAAAAGTACCAGGCATGTTTGAGAGATGGTGAGTAGTAGATCATTTGAGTTAAAGCACTTCATTTGAGGGAGTTATAAGTAAAGTTGGACTGATAGTTTAGAACCGTATTATGAAAGTCTAAGGAATTTAGGCTTGATTTGGTAAGCTGTGGGGAGTCATGGAAGGTTTTTGATTAGTAGAATAAAAAGATCTAAGCAGTATCCTAGAAAGATTAGTTTGGTCATGCACAAGAGAGAGTGGAGGAAAAGGTTCCCCTTTAGCCAAGAACCCGTTAACAAAAACCTAAAATGGAATGGTGAGAATTGGAAGGAAGAGTGTAGACGAAAGAAACATTGTAAAGGAAGAATCATCAGGATTTGGGAACTTATTAGATGCAAAAGGGAGAAAGAAGTGCTCTAAGTGGCATTTTATCATCAAATTTTAGTATTAAAATTTAAATTCAATTTGAGTTTTAAATAGTGTTCTGTAATTACTCACCAGGGCAGTATCAGGGCAGTTAGATGGAGTGCTAGTCATGGGCCCATAAGCTGCTGTTGGTGGGGTTACCTGCCATTGCCAATAGACAGCCTTTATTCATAAATTAGCTTTTTTTAGGCTTTATGTGTCTAACTTCATTCAAAAAGTCAGTCTGCCCACCAGTACTTAATGAACATAGACATCAATGATAATACTTTGTATGTTATAGTACACAATAATTTATAAAAGGCCCTTCACGTTCCTTATCTCATTTGATCTTCTCAACAATCCTGTGAGGCTATTATCCCCTTTTTACAGATGAGGTAACTGAAGCTCAGGGACCCTTAATGGTTGGCCCAAGGTCACACTGGTAAGTGGCTGAGCTGAGACCTTTGACAGGCCTCTTGACTTGTGTCCCAATCCTTTCCATGGCATCCTAGAGGGTGATGTACCCCATTCCCTTGTAAACTGCCATGGAGAGCACATAAATATGAGAAAGGCCCTTAATGGCTTGTCATCTCACACAGAGGTAATTAAAGTGGGTGTGGGGTTTTGTTACTGCTTTCAACCCTTTAATTTGTAAATTCCTAAAAAAAGGAAGAAGAAGAACAAAGTGAAGAACTTGGTGATGGGGCAGCTGGTGACCCCAAAAAGGACAAAAAATCCTTAGATTCAGATGAAAGTGATGAAGATGATGATGATTACCAGGTATTGTATCTCATCAGAACATTTACCATAGATCAGTATTTGCATGTTCTTTTTCTGAATGCCAGCCTAAAAAGGGAATGCTGACAGATGAAAACTGGAGATCATCTAGCCACACTTCCTTCATTTTATGATTTCATAGACTGAGGCACAGAAGTAAAGTGATGCCCTCATTTATACAGTGTGTTCATATCAGAACTGGAACCACAAACTCAGGTCTTTGGGTTCTTAGAGTTCTTTTCCATAACTCCTGAGGGGAGTGTTGTATAGTGTTTAAAGTCCTTTTTGGAGAGGGGAGACCTGAGTTCAAATCCTCGCTTTGGCATTTCCCATATGAATGAGCATTTAAGTTATTTCTTAAGCCTCCTTTTCTTACCTGTAAAATTGGGGTGATGATATTTGTATCATTTAAGAAAATAAGTAAATTTTGCATCTCAAAAGTGTTTTATAAAGATATGGATTGAAATTTTTATAATAGCTTTTTCTCAGTGCCTATAGCACATCCACTACATATTACATGTGTTTTTCATTTTGCATCCATAAAAGAAATCTTTTATTTTAGGATCCATCTGCCCTCTTGAGCAAGCTCAGAAATCTGATCTTGAGGCTAATCCTGTGCTGTAAAAAGCATGAAGCTTCATTTTTCTCCTGTTGGCTAAGAGCAGTACAAATTGTATTTATTCAGCAGGACATGTGCTCATTGGCCCTACATGGGAACCTGCATGTGAATGTTGAAAAAAAGAAATAGCACCTTTTTAGAGATGTTTTTTTGAAAGCTTAAACTTGGAATCAGCTTTACCTTTCAGGAGTTTAGAACACAGATTTTACAAGTGATTTGACCACCTCCCACATGTGACTTTCCCTAATAACTGCATGGGGAAGTCATGAGCAACTGTTCATCCTCCCTCCTCTCTCCTTAAATCCAACAGAATTTCCAGGATAGTGTATCTGGGTGGTTTTAATTTTGTCTCTCCAGGATGGAAAAATGCACTAACTACCTTTCTTCTGAATCCTAGCAAAAGCGCAAAGGAGTGGAAGGGTTAATAGACATAGAGAATCCCAACCGAATAGGCCAGACAACCAAAAAAGTCACTCAGCTGGATCTGGATGGGCCAAAAGAGCTGTCTAGGAGAGAACGGTAACTCTTCTCTGTGCATGTTTGAATGGCAGCTGTTGAAGTAGTAGTAGGGATTTTGGTGAGGCTTCCCATTTGCTTTCTGTCCCCATCTCAGTGAGGAAGAGCCCAGGCAAAAACCTTCCCAGTACTTGTAGAGAAAGAGATTGATCCTTTCTAAGTAAAGTCATTCATTGGAAGTAGAGAGAATAAATAGCCCAATGGGGTCAGCCACACACTGACAATCAGACAACGGGAAGGGGGAATTCTGGGGTTGGGAGTAAATTCTCATCCTAAAACAAAGGGCTTTTTCTCTATATGTGTGATAGTAATTAGACTGTACAGAGATTGATTGAATCCATGATCTAGACTTCATCAGATTTTAGTTCTTTCCTTTCCATCTATACACTGAAGACAAACTCATAGGAAATAATAGTTATATATAACTACTAAGGCAAATGGGGTTTATTTTCTTCCTATTTTATACTTCCTCAGTCTTCCTCCTCCCATTTAATGATTGAGGATTCCTCTTATCCCAAATTGTGTTAATTGCAAAGACTTGGATATTCTGTTGAGGGCTTTGGTCAAGCTCTTATTGACAGTTAAATGGCAAGTTTTTTAGGAGACTTGCTATTTTATTTTAACATTCATCTTTTGGTTACCATTCCACAGTAAGAATTCCCCTTGTGTAGAGTTTTGGTGGCCTCAGTATTCAGATCAAAAAGAATAAACTCTAGCAAGTTTGTTAATGTTGTCTGCAATAGAAATAGGATTGCTTTAGCTAGATAATTTGAAATTTTGTTTACATTCTCCAGTTTATTTATAATCTCTTTTGTTAGGGTTCTGTCCAAACTGATTTGTTCTCATTAGCTGCCTTCCTTTTCCCATCCCATCTTTCCCATTGTTCCTCAACATAGTATATGACTGATGTTCTCATTTTTGTTCCTCTGCCATTGTCCATCTCTAGGGTTCTTCCTCCGGTGTCATTTCTCTGCCAATCATTGTCATGCCACATTCTCCTATAGAGAGCCTTGTTACTCCACTTTGTCTTTAATTTATATCCCCTTCATATTTCTGCATCAGTTTGTGTCATGTTTAAACCTGTATTTATTGATTTTTCAATTTTCCAAGTCTCCTTTCACTAGCACCTTGATCAATATAACAAGAATGCCCCAAAACAGACTGACAGAAGTCGAGACTCTCTTTTTTATCTTAAGGCCTCATTTCTTCAGCATTAACTTTCTCATTCGTGTTCACAATGTCAAACATTTAGGTTTTACATCCTTTTTTCTTTTTTTTTTTACTCCAACAGAGAAGAAATAGAAAAACAGAAAGCAAAAGAGCGATACATGAAAATGCATTTAGCTGGAAAAACAGAACAAGCCAAAGCAGATCTGGCCCGGCTAGCCATCATCCGGAAACAGAGGGAAGAAGCAGCCAGAAAGAAGGAAGAAGAAAGGAAAGGTAAGAGGCTGCCTACTGAGCTTTGGAGTCCCAGGGCTCAGGAGCTGCTTTTTTCCATCTCTAGCACATAGTGCTTTTTGTGGGAAAAGATCAGGAAAAATCACCTCATGACTGTGTTTATTCCAGTGTAGCATGCACATCCTCAGAGAATGAGCTCCTGCTCCTAGTTGTAGATATCTTCCATCTGGGCCCTCCAAATGGGGATGTCCAGTGGAAACCTCTGGCCTTTTGGAATCTGACGAATGGCTTTGGAGATGCTCTGGACCCACTTCCTCTTCTACTTGAGGAATTGCACAGGAGTCTGCGGCAGCAGTCCCACTGACTTTGGGGCTTCCTTACCCCCAGGACTCACTGGGAACCAGCATAGTATTGGCCCCACTGCCTTCACTTCAAGCAGATTTCTGTGAGGGCTACAAAACCTACAGGAACCCTGGCTTGGCAACTCCTTTTTCAGAAAGGGATGGCCATAGCCAGTTACCAATAAAGAAACATGAAGGATCTTTAGGACCCTTCAGATTCCCTTCCCTACCCCCTTATATACACAGTTGGGCTGGGAGCTGTCTGCCCATTAGGACAGTCAAAAAACCAGCCAGTGGGCCCGAGTCCAGGTGACTGACTTGTGCTACACCTTAGCTCTCAGAGTTTTCCAGACATTTACATATGCTGTGTTTCATTTCTTTCAGCAAAAGATGATGCAACTGTGTCAGGAAAACGAATGCAGTCGCTCTCCCTGAATAAATAAACACAGTGCATGTGGGAGGAGGAAATGCCAGGGAACTGTGCCCAGGGCCTGCCAGGACCTCTGCCGTATTGCATCCCACACTGGTGCCACCTGGAGTGCACTGTGGCATCCCCCTCCACCTCACGGAGCCACAGACGGCGTGGATCCTCTTCATCTCGGCACAGAATTCCATTTTGGGGCAGGGGGGAAGGGCAGGGGAGGGGGGCAGCTGCTATCTTTGGGGCAGAAATAATGCAGAAAAGCATTTCTGTGTGTAACAGTTTGAAGAGTCTGGATGTTTTCGCTGTTTTTAGGATTCAGAACATAGTGGGGGGAGGGGACATGGTATGGGGGAGGGTAGGAAAAGCTTTGACTTGTAGATTACATGGGGTATGTCAGTTTGGGTGGGGTGGGGGTGACCCATAGAAAGATCTTATGAAACTCCTGGGTCTGTATTGACAGGGCACTCATCTGCATCTTTCCTCATGAAATCTCTGCAGTCTGAGTGTAGTAATAAACGTCTTGGGAGCCCATTCTCATGTGTGTTTTTGGAGGGGTGGCCCTCGTTCATTCCATCCCTCTCTTCTGCTCTCTTCCCATTTTTTTTCCTCCCCTCCAACTAGGTCTAGTGTCTATTTTTAACCATATTTTATGTTTAAAGACAAACCTTCAGTTACTGGTAAAGGCCCAGGCAAAACATGCGCAAGAAATTAAACTTGTATATTTGGCTGATTAAAATATAAATTATCATATACTTTGTCTTTCCTTAATTATTTCTCTTTTATATCCATGTCCACACCAGGAAGTGGCATGACAACTCCCAAATGGATGCCTGGTTGGGTCCTTACCTGCCATAACAACCAGGCTAGTTTTGAGCCTCTTGGCCTTAGTGCTGGTCACTTCCCATTTCAAAAAGGTCTGAGTCCTGGGCATCAAGTCACTGCTAAACTAGATTCTAATGAATACTTACTTTCTCCTGCCTTTTTGGATAGCCAGAAGGGTGCCTTTTGGTAGAATCCTTAATTTCCTTTTCGTTGCTTTCAAAGGCAACTTTGACATGTTGGAGGGGTTGTGGAGCTAAAAAGAACTTTTATTTGAATCTCTTTTTCCTTGGTTTCCCACATATTGCCTGTCTGACAGGCTTCCTTTGGACAGTTTCCTTTGTCCTTTAGGCCCTAGTCTTCTCATGTGAAAAATGTCTAGCCCAAGAGGATAGTTCTTCTATGCTCCACCCACTTAGGCTACATTTAAATTATGGGGTTCAATTCTAGACACATTTTAGGGAAGACATGGATAAGCAAACTGGAAAACATCCATACGGGGCCACCAGCAGCATTAAGCTTCCAGGTCACACTATGTGAGAAAGATTGAGAATATTAAATCTAGAGAAGACTTTAGATGATCAGAATGACTCTTCAGGTACTCTTGAAGTCTGCTAACATATGAAAAAGTCATTACATTTGGTGTCCTTGACCACTTCAGAAACTCAAGTGGTAGTTGCCAAGGAGATCTGGGAAATCTTCCCCGTCCCTTGTCAAGGGGATTATTGATTTTGTATTGATCCCTTTTAATTCTGAAATTATATGATTAATCTCTAACTACTTTATAAATTTTTAGAAGTGACAACCTATAGCAGCTGTGGGAACATTAGAATAGAATTCACATTTCTCCGCAATATGTGTAACTACTTGTGGAAAATTCTCAACACATTCATATACTCCATTATAAGTTACTCCTTTTTTTTCTTTTCAGTCATTTCTGACTCTTGATGACCTATTTGGGAATTTCTTGGCAAAGATACTGAAGTAGTTTGCCATTTCCTTCATTTGGCAAATCACTTAAGCTCTGCCTCAGTTTCCTTATCTGTAAAACAGAGTAACATCTACTTCCCAAAGTTATGACAACCAAATGAGATTCTAAAAGCTTAGCACAGTGCCTGGCACATAATAAGTTCTATATATTATTATTCAATATTGGGAGTTCCTTCACCAATATAGTCAACACCTTCTCTAAAACTAAGTGGGACATTGAGAAATTACCCAGGGTCACACAGCTAGGAGTTCGCAGATAGTGTTCTGGATCTCCTACTTGTCCTCACACAGATAACAAATAGCAGAATAAAGATTTAAATCCAAATTCTCTGACTTTAGAGAAATGGGAAAGAACATTGGTTTTAAACATCCTACTAATAGCCTATTCTTACAGGTCCTTGCCCTTAATGCTCTTGTCAAATGTCCTGTACCTGGAACCCCTTAACCCAGAGATATCAAACAGCCTGCAGGTCCCATGTGGTCCACAATATTCTCAGTGCTCTGAAAACCACATTTTTTAAATGGAAAATATTTTTCTTTTAAAAATATTTTTAATTTTTAATAATAGCCTTTTATTTTCAAAATACTTGCAAAAGTAATTTTCAACATTCACTCTTACAAAATCCTGGGTTCCAAATTTTTCTCCCTCCCATCTCCCATCCCTTCCTCTAGACAGTAAGTAATCCCATACAGATTAATCATGAAAAATGGGAATATTTAACAAAATAAAGAAAAACACAACAAAACATAGATAATGCCACATTTAAAAATTAAACCAACATGACCGACAGGGACTCGTGGGTACCAATCAATCAATGACCCCATTCCTATTTAAATCTAATACAGCTCAATCACCAAATGTAAACTGGGGTGCCAGATCATGAGATTCTGCAAGAGTGAATGTTGAAAATTACCTTTCCAAGTATTTTGAAAATAAAAGGCTATTATTAAAAATATTTAAAATACACCTTACTCTTAGAAACAAATATTAAAGTTAACCAAGGAGGTGATTCAGACTAGTTCCAGTGGTCTTGTGATGAAGTAAGCCATCTGCATTCAGAGAGAGAACAGTAGGAACTGATTCTGGACCACAATGTAGTTTTTCACTCTTTTGTTGTTTGCTGCATTTTGTTTTTATTTTTTTTCCTTTTTGATTTAATTTTTCTTGTGCAGCATGATAATTGTGGAAATACGTAACAGGAATTGCACGTGTTTAATATATATATTTGAAAACTTGCCAACTGGGGGGGAGGGGAGAAAGAAGGAAGGAAAAGAAGTCTATTAGAAGCTGTGGTCTATTAGGATATAAATTTAAATCTGGACTCTACCCATTTGACCCCAGCAAGTTACTTCTATGAGCCTCAGTTTTCTCCTCTGTAAAATAGGAGAGGAGAAGGGTTGAATTGGATGGTTTCTGGGGTCCTTGCAGCAATGGCTCTATGTCCCCATGCTTTGTAGTTATTTGCACAAGGTTGCCTCGCTAAATAAGCAGTCAAGACAAGACTTGAATCCCCAGTCTATCTCTGGTCCTTTCCTATTATGGTAAATGAAAGAAATAGAGGCAGAGACATCATTTGCTTTCCATTTTTATTCTCTCAATGTCTTGAAGCAGCTTATGACCAGCATAGTTCTCTTTTAAATATACATATAAAAGAGCGCATCTATGTGCAGAGTATTTTCCCTTGACATTTAAGAAAAAGGTACCCCTGGCTCTCCCCTTAGACCTCTGAAGAGGTAAGGATGGGATTGCCCAGCCAGTCTGGGCTGCAAAGAAGTAGATTTGCAAAAGGAAAGAGGGAAGCAAAGCTGGCATCCTTGAGCACGCCTGGCAGCTTGGGAAAGGTGGGGAAATCACCTTCTTGGCAGGTTCTGGCTCATTTGATCTTGAGATCTTTCAGGGCTGACTCCAAGCTCTGAAATGAGAAGAGATAAACAGAGTTAGTGCTTACATAGCTGGACAGCTCCCCCATCACATTGCCATCCTGGGAGTAGAAATCATGGAAGGGGAGGGGGGTCTTGGAGGATGGGGAAGATGGTCCTAAACCAGAGGGACACAGCTTCATAGTGTAGGTGGATAGAATGCTGTCCCTGACATCAAGAAAACCTGATTTCAAATCCAGCCTCAGATGCTTGCTGGTTGTATCATCTTGGGCATGTCACTTAGTTTCAGCTTGCCTCAATTTCCTCAGCTTAAAAATGGAAATTAAGCTAAGGATTATACAAGTGAGAAACTACCTATAAAGGGTTTAGCAGAGTGCCTAGGATACAGTAAGTGCTATATAAAAATGCTAATTTTAAAAAAAAAAAAAGGGAAGGAAAAATTAACAATGAAAGAAATAGAGGCAGAAGCATCACTTGCTTTTGTCTTGAAGCAGCTTGTGACCAGCATAGTTCTGCTTTATATATATATGCATCTATGTCAGGAGTATTTCCCTTGATATTTAAGAAAAAGGTACTCCTGGCTCTCCCCAAGGACCTCTGAAGAAGTAAGGATGGGGTTGCCCAGCCAGTCTGGATAGACCAAATTTCAGTCGGAAAGTTCTGTATCTGACAAACAAGATTAGCGGTGATAGCTGCCCTAACACATAACCACTCCCAGGTCCGGCTCCAGCAGAATTTGCTCGGTGTACTCCAGCTACCTACTCCTCCTCCTGGTTGCCTTAACCATCCCACACTTGTCATCTGCTGCTCTGTCAATGAATCTCCCGCCTGGAGCCCCTCAACCCACAGGATGTGGATAGTCACCATCAGGAAATAGAATATTTGACTCTGAGATTCAATTTCTTCATCTGTAAAATGGGGATGATAATAGCACATTCTTCACACGATTATTCTGAAGAGCAAATGTGATAATGTATAAAAAGTACTTCTTAAGGAGTGGCTGGGAAGAAGTGGAGGGAGCACCCAAGTTCAAATTTGGCCCCAGACACTGACACTTAATAATTGTGTGACCTCATACAAGTCACTTAACTCTGATTGCCTCACCCAAACTCACAGAGATACATATTTACATATATGTAAATACATATTTAATCTCTTAAAACACTATTTAAATGTTAACTATTACCCGCACTGATTACTTGCTTGATACCAGTCCTAAAGTTTGTCCGTTCCCAAACCTCCTTTCAGGGAGGGTCCTCAGAAAAGCTAAACTTAAAGGAAAATAAAAACAATTCTGAGAGCCACAGCACCTGAGCTCTAACTCAAGGAATGTCTCGGTACAAAGCTTCTAGTTAGTTTTCCTACCAACCGTCCAAACCAAAAAAGCTTTAAAAGGAAGAAAATCTAGGTTTCCCAGGTTTTGTGAAATGAACTTAAAGAGCAACCAGAAACTCCAGCTGCAAAGCCCAGTGTTCTCTGGATGAAGTGTATTTGGAGGCTGTGTGGGGCTGAGAAATCCAGAGCTTACTGCTCCTGGACTCACCTTCACATCCCAGATGCTCATCCCTCCATCCATCCCGGTGGTGCAGAACTGGGAGCACTTGGCTTTCCCCCCGGTGAGTACAGATATCTGACTGCAAAGCAGAATGAACGGATTTCAGGACAGTTCTTCCGTCACAGAGTCCCACACACTGACCCCAGGACCCGTGATTCTCCCTGAAGCCACAGTTTCTTTTCCACAAGAAAGATCCAACCTTCCAGGCTCATTGCCATTTTCTCTTCTTTCTTCTCCCTATCCCATTCTGCTGTTCCAGGCTATGCTAACCAGTTGCCTTCAACTCATTGAATTTCCTGCTCTTCATCTTAAGGGTCTCACAGGACCCTCAGAGATTTCAAGATACATTCTGGGAAAATACCTCTATTGGGTTCCCCAGGCCACCTAGATTCGAATCCTGCCTCAGATATTTTATTAACAAATCATTAACCTCTCAAACACTTCCTGGTTGTGTGACCCTGGGTACATCCCTTCATCCTGCCTACTTATCTATAAAACGGGCTGGAGAAGGAAATGGCAAATCATTCTAGTGTACTTCGCCTTGCTTGCCTCAGTTTTCTCATCTGTAAAATGAGCTGGAGAAGGAAATGACAAATCACTCCATTAATTTTTCCAAGAAAACCCCAAATGGGGTCATGGAGATTTGGACACAACTGAAAATTGATTAACAACAAAACTCTCTTTGCTTCAGTTTTTCTCATCTGTCAAATGAAGGAGTCCAACTTGGTAACCAATAAAGTACCTTCCAACTCTATGACCTATTTCTGGGTTTCTTAAACGTTTTCCTCTCACAACTCCTTTTTGCCTGAGACATTTTTATATGATCCCAGGCAAATATGTATATAAAAATCAAACATTTACTGATAATAATCCATTATTTCACAACTCTCAACTTTCAATTATGAGATCCCACATGAGATCATGACCCAGAATTTAAGAAACCGGGGTCTATTTAATACCAGTATTCCTATTGACTGAACCCAAACTGATCATTACTAGTACCAGACCTAGAACAGGGTATTTTCATATGAAGAAAGTTGAAAGAACTACATTTTGAACTGTTTCCATAATTTTTTTTAGTCAAGACTTATGATTTGAGCCATTTCAGGAACTCCCTGTGTGAAAACGCTCTCTGTCAATACATCTACAACTCTTTTATCATCCTGAGGGCTGCCCAGGGACACTAAGAGGTCAAATATGTCATCAATGGTCACACAGGTAGGAAGCCTCAGAAACGTAACTGGACCCTGGTCTTTCTGTCTCTGTTTGCTTCCTTCTCCACTACAATGTTGCCTCATTCTTGCTTAAAACAAATGAAAAATTAACAAAATTCATATTTTAAAAGCTCCAAAATGAAAAATTAACATAATTCATATTTTAAAAGCCCCAATTAATAGGGCCAGGATTTGTATGGATTTCTGATTATGTAGCCCACTATTGAATATTATAGGCCCTGATACTCCCCCATAAATTTACAGACTATGAGTTCGAGGAAGGCAGAGCTCTTGTCTCACAAATCCGCAAGTACCCTAAGCTTAATACTTGACTGATTATCAAAAGGACCTTACTGCTTCCCTAAGACCCCATGCCAGACTTTGCCCAGCCTGCAGAGTACTCTCCCCCATTTTCTGTACCTGTGGCCCATCCCTACTCCTCCATCCTTAGCCCTGACCTTCATGTTCAGCCACATTTCCTCTAAATGATCCCATCCTTCCACCCCATCCCAGACCCTCTCTGTACCTGACACTGTTCTTGTGCAGCGTGTCCAGGCCGGCAGAGGTATCGGAACTGGCCCGCTTATCCAGGCTCTGGAAGCGTTCCCGGGCAGTCATCCCACGCTGGGAATTCTGCTTGGGCACATCGAGCCGCCCTCCAAAACTCAGCACCCCAGATCCCCCATCATAGGTAAAGAGCATGGGGAAGCAGTCGTGTCCCTGGGGAGAAGAAAGTTGGAGTTAGTTGTTGGTACAGAAAGGGGCATTGGCACTGGTGAAAATTCAATTCTGGCAGGATTGCAGAGAAATATATGTATATATTTATATACTTATATATCACTGGTGGAACTGCAAACTAGGAAAATCTTCTTAGAAAACAATGTATATTATACAATGACCAATTATAAATGACTTGACTCTTAGCAATACAAGTGATCCAAGACAATCCCAATAGACTCGTGATAGAAAATGCCATCCATATCCAAAGAAAGAACTATGGAGGCTAAATACAGATCAAAGCATTCTTTTTTTTGGTTCTTTCTTTCTCATGGTTTTTCCTTTTAGTTCTGATTTTTCTTTCACAACATCACTAATATGAAAATGTGTTTAAAAGGATGATATATGTATAATCCATGTTAAATTGCTTGATGTCTTGGAGAACGGGGAAGCGAAGGAAAGGAAAAAAAGTTGGAGCTCAATCTTACAAAAATGAATA
The DNA here is from genome assembly GCF_902635505.1 of Sarcophilus harrisii. Classification (NCBI taxonomy): domain Eukaryota; kingdom Metazoa; phylum Chordata; class Mammalia; order Dasyuromorphia; family Dasyuridae; genus Sarcophilus; species Sarcophilus harrisii. Next base: position 255,002,285 of record NC_045426.1, read on the forward strand.
TTGAAAATTATCTCTACATGTATTTGGAAAATATAAAATACTATTAAATGGGGGGAAGGAAGTAATATACAATAAAAGTTACAAAAATATTCATGTTCTTAATTCTAGTAACTAATAAAGTAATTCTGGTAATTAATAGAAATATTCCTTGAAAATATCATTAATAACTGAAACAAAACATGAGTTGTGTTCAAAGATTTTCATAACATCCTTAATTGTAACTTAAAAAAAAATAAAACTGGAAACAGCCTAAACAACCAAAGAAAGGAAGGAAGGAAACAAGCATTTATTGTCTACAGTGCACCAGATCCTGCTAAGTCCTTTACAAATACTATCTCATTTGATTCTCACAATGACCCTGGGAGGTAGGTTTTATGATTGAGAAAACCTAGGCAGGAAGAGGCTAAAAGACCTGCTCAGGGTTATACCGTTAATAAGCATCTGAGATTGAATGCGAACTTGCATTTTCTTTACTCTAAATCTATTTTCTACTGTGCCACCTAGGTGTTTCTTATAGAAGGATAGTTTTAGACTAATGCATTGTTGGTAGAGTTGTGAACTGATTCAACTATTCTGGAGAGAGATCCAACCATTCTATGTCCAAAGGGCTATCAAAATGTGCATCCCCTTTGACCCAGCCGTGTTTCTACTGGGCTTATATCCCAAAGAGATCATAAAAAAAGGGAAAGGGACCTGTATGTGCACAAATGTTTGTGACAGCCCTCTTTGTAATGGCAGGAAAATAGAAACTGAGGGGATGCCCATCAGTTGGGGAATGGCTGAATAAGTTATGGTATATGAATGTTATGGAATATTATTGTTCTGTAAGAAATGATGAGCAGATGATTTCAGAAAGGCCTGAAAAGATTTACATGAACTGATGCTGAGTGAAGGGAGCAGAATCAAAAGAACATTGTATACAACAACGACAAGATTATGTGATAATTAACTGTGATGAACTTGGCTCTTCTCAACAATGAGGTGATTCAGGGCAATTCCAATAGACTTGTGGTGGAAAGAGTCATCTGCACCCAGAGGGAGGACTGTAGGGACTGAATATGGACCAAAGAATGATATTTTCACCTTATTTGTTGTTGTTGGTTGTTTGCCTATTTTTTCCCCCTCGTGTTTTGTTTTTTCTTTCACCTTTTGATCTGATTTTTCTTTCACAACATGACAAATATGGAAATATATTTAGAAGAATTGCACATGTTTAGCCTACGTTGGATTGCTTGTTGTCTATGGGAAGGAATGGGGTGGGAGAAAAATTAGGAACACAAGGTTTTGCAAGGATGAATATTGAAAATTACCTTTGCATGTATTTGGTAAAATAAAAAAGCTATTAAAATAAAAAAAAAGAATTTAAAAATTTAAAAAATAACAATTAAATAAATAGAAATAACTATTATAAGAAAACTAAGGTTAATGAGCATGAGAAATAAAAATTAACGTGAACTTGTAAAATAATGCAAAATGAGGTTGGGAGAAAGAATGGACCACATGAACAGAGAGTTCTATAAAAGAAAAAATGAAAAAAAAAAAAGATTAGACAAATAACCCTGATAAAGGCAATGAAAGATTGACTGAAATACATCTGCTTGAATGTAAATAATTACAAATTCAAAGAAGAAAGAACAATGTGAACTAATGTAGCTATTTTTACTTACCGCTGCCACAAGGCTGTTTTCAGTGATGAAAGTGAGTGCCAGGAGGGGCAAAGTCTCTGAGGCTAGGGAAGCCACACTGGGGAGGAAGAGGACAAGAAGAGGGATGTCATATGTGGTCCTACTCAATCAATTTTTCCTATCGATACAGCTAGGATGATGACAAATTCCCCCACCTCAAACCTCAGGGATGTGGTGAGGATGGATGAGGCATGGAGTATTTTAGCAGGCTTGGAGTGCTTCAAGAATGTATGACTATCTAATCATCTGATCTTTGATGTGTGGGATGAGAAGAAAAAGAAAAAAAAAGGAACATAACCAGCAATTGCTATCAAGCAAAGAATATGACAATAACAAAAACAAACCCAGCATAATGACAGAACAAGGATCTGCAAAAATTTCAACAAGCTGGAAGATGTAATGGGTCACATCTCATAATAAACATTTATAGAAATAAAAAGGAAGTTTGGGGCATTCAGAAAACCAACAGTACAGCACAAGAAGAGGAAGAGTGCCCCAAAATATTTCAGGTGAAAAAGATGTGATGGTCTTGTTAAATGTTAGTTTTCCAGTTGCATCCAATTCATTGTGACCATATCTGATATTTTCTTGGCAGAGCTACTGAAAGGGATTTGCCATTTCCTTCTCCAGCTCATTTTACAGATGAGGAAACTGAGGCAAGTAGGGTTAAGTGACTTGTCCAGGGGTATAAATTAAAAAATAATTCTGAGGCCAGATTTGAACTCACAAAAAATAAGCCTTCCTGACTCCAGGACCCTAACTGTGATAGTCTCATGGACTGCTAATTCAGCCTATCAATATGGCTAGCAAAGCAAAAATCTTTGGTTCCATTAAGAGGCACAGTGCCAGAGTCTCAATGCTCAGACCACATCTGGAATTTGGAAGTCACTTCTGACCATGAAATTTTGGGAAAGGATACTGGCAAACTAGTGTAGGAAACTCAGAGAGGGAGATTAAAATTACATTTAAAATTCCACAACAGAAGGACCAGCTGAATGAATTGGAGATGGCTAAACTAAAGAAGAGAAGGTTTCAGAAACATAATTGCTTCAGATATTTGAAGGCCTTTCTTCCTTTCACACGGAAGAGGGAATTGAAGCATTTGGCTCCAAGGCACAGAATTCCGAGAACAAGTTCAAAGTTTCAGAGGTAGATTTCAGCAACAATATACAGCTTTCAAAGTCTGGTGAAGTATTAAGCTGTTAAAGCTCAAAAATTATTGAAGTTTAAAATTAAAATTAAAAAAGTAAAAAAAAAAAAACGATTACAACTTTAAGCTATTAAGACTTTTGGCCCAGATGACCAGAGTTTTGTCAGAATGTACAGACTCCCTGCGGTCTGGGTTCCCCTGTCCGCCAATCATGGGTGGGGCGAGTTCTAGGGGAGAGGGGGGTCCCCCACTCGTGGCTCCCCACTTACGCCATCTTCTTGCTGGCGTCAGCCAAGCACACGGTGCTGTCGTGGCTCACCCAGGCCATGCGGTTGCCGCTGTCAGAGAAGCAGACGCTGTGGACCCAGCCGCAGCTGCTGCTAGACTCAAACATCAGTTCGCCAAAGGGCATTTTGGAGCCCCACGGGGTGGGCGAGGGCCTCTCCTCCACCTCCTTGATATAGGCTGAGAAGATTCTGAAAGAGAAGGGAAGGAAAGCCGAGCTGAGCAGGAGGGCTTTATGGGGATGGAGGGTAGTGTGGCCCTTTTTAGTGGAGGAGGGTGGCTGGACAAAGCACATTGTTTTCCAGCCCCCAACATTTATATCCAAGCAAACCAGGGATTCTTAACTTTTTTGTATATTATGGACCCCTTCCTGGCAGTCTGGAGAAGCCCAAGAACCTCCTTCACAGAATAATGGTTTTAAAGGCATAAAATAAAATTCATAGGATCACAAAGGAAACCAAATATATTGAAATACAATTATTAAAAAAAAAAACTTAAAAAAAAATCTTTATGAACTACTTATAAACCCATGAGGTTGGATTCAGAGATTTGCTAACAAATGTTTAACAATCAGGTTGCCAGAAAAAAATGTTTTTACACAGAATATACTTTAAAGTTTAATTTGCATTATTAATGTTTTCTCCATCACTTTCTTAAAGCTAGGCTACCAACAAAAACATAAAGCTCTTAATTTGAAGTGTCTGCTAATTTCTTAAAGGTAAAATTCTTACAGTGAAAATTAAACAATTGACTCTTGTGAACCAGCTTGAGCTGGCTTCAGCACACCATTACTTGGATTCTAGATATGAAAAAATAAAGATTGTGAGATTTTAATAGAGCAATGAATGAATGAATGCAAAAGCATTTATTCAGTACTCATTATTTCCAAGGCACTGGGCTAAATGAAGTGATCTCTGCTCTCAGGGATCTTACTCTCTAACTAGGAGAAAAAAAAAACACACAAGCAAACAAATAACAGCAACAACAAAAAGGTGAAAATATTAGGCTTTAATCCACATTTGGAGAGGCAACACAAAACTTTGCCTTTAGCATCTCCAGCTTCCCTTCTCCCTAACTTGGTCTCCTTTACTTCTCCTTCAAGGGCCTCTCCTCAGGGTAAGAAAAGCTTAAAGAGTTTTACACCCCTCAAAGCCTTTACCTAGAGAGGGCTTTCCTGGCTGTATCCTGACTCCTTGCATTCTCTCTAAAATGGCCTTCCATTTACAATGTATGTTCACACACATATACATACATACACAAATATGTATCTTGTAAGCACATAGTTCAAAGTAGAGAATTTGGAGCTAAAATAACAAACAGAAAATGAAATTAAATATTAAAATTTAGATAAACGAAGGAGAGAATAAATTAATGAATAGAAAGATAAATGAATGGTTGGATAGATAAATAAATGAGTGAATGAACGTATAAATTGTCTCCCTCATTCATATGAGTTGTTTGAGAACCAATACTATATTTTTGTCTTTGTCTATCACCTCCATACTTAGCATAGTCACTGGCACTTAGTAAGTACTGAATAAATGTTTGTTGCCTGACTAAGCTAAAAGAATGAAACTCTAATGGTGGAGCGTCAGGCATCCAAGATTAGGGAGCTTTAGAGACATGCTATTTTATTCCAATTCCCAACATTCTCTTCTTCCTAACTTAGATTTGTTCAAACAAAAGCACATAAAATAAAAAATTTTAAATTGGGGTGAGAGACATTGTATCCTTTCACTTTTCTAACTATTCCCACTTAAAAAAAAAAAGCTAATCCCATTTGCTCTAAATGATTTTCCTTCTGAAAAGGTCTTCAAAGTTATCGACTGACATCAGAGAACAAATCCCCTTCATCTCTATTACAAACTTCCAGCAGGAAGGTAATGGAATATTATTCTTCTATAAGAAATGATGAGCAGCAAAAAGTTATCAAACTGTGCATACCCTTTGATCCAGCAGTGTTACTACTGGGATTATATCCCAAAGAGATTATAAAGAAGGGAAAGGGACCTGTATGTGCACGAATGTTTGTGGCAGCCCTTTTCGTAGTGGCTAGAAACTGGAAACTGAATGGATGTCCATCAGTTGGAGAATGGCTGAATAAATTGTGGTATATGAAAATTATGGAATATTACTGTTCTGTAAGAAATGACCAACAGGATGATTTCAGAAAGGCCTGGAGAGACTTACACGAACTGATGCTGAGTGAAATGAGCAGGACCAGGAGATCATTATATACTTCAACAACAATACTAGATGATGACTAGTCCTGATGGATCAGGCCATCCTCAGCAACGAGATCAACCAAATCATTTCTAATGGAGCAGTAATGAACTGAACTAACTATACCCAGAAAAAGAACTCTGGGAGATGACTAAAACCATTACATTGAATTCCCAGTCCCTATATTTATGCACACCTGCATCTTTGATTTCCTTCACAAGCTAATTGTACAATAATTCAGAGTCTGATTCTTTTTGTACAGCAAAATAATGTTTTGGTCATGTATACTTATTGTGTATCTAAGTTATATTTTAATACATTTAACATCTACTGGTCATCCTGCCATCTAGGGGAGGGGGAGGGGGGTAAGAGGTGAAAAATTGGAACAAGAGGTTTGGCAATTGTTAATGCTGTAAAGTTACCCATGTATATATCCTGTAAATTAAAGGCTATTAAAAAAAAAAAAAAAAAAAAAAACACTTATAAACTAAAAAGAAATGATGAGCAGGCTGATTTCAAAAAAGTCTGGAAAGACTTGCACAAACCTATGTGAAGTGAAGTGAGCAGAACCAAGAGAACATTGTACACAGCAACAAGATTATGTGATGATCAACTGTGATAGACTTGGCTCAATGTGTGTGATTTAAGGCAAATTCAATAGACTTGGGAAGGAAAGTGCCATCTGCATCCAGTGAGACAACTATGGAGACCAAATGTGGATTAAAGCATAGTATTTTCACTTTTTTGTTGTCGTTGTTTGTTTGCTTATGTTTTTTTCCTCTTATTTTTTCCCCCTTTTGATCTGATTTTTCTTATGCAGCATGACAAATATGGAAATATGTTTAGAATTGCGTGTGACCTGTATTGGATTTAATCTATGTTAAATAAATGTTGAAAACTATCTTTGCATGTATTTGAAAAAATAAAATGTTATTAAAAATAAATAAAAATAAAAACTTTCCACCCTAGGACCTAAAGGCTCCACCTTGTCCTGAGTCCATAGCCAGGGGCAGATTAGTTACCCCCTCAGTGGAAGCTGTCATCCTTCACCACTCACCGGCATTTGAAATCACAGGAGCCAGCAGCCAGCAGCACATTGTTGGGGTGCCAATCCAGGCTGAGGACGGTGGATCGGATTGGCTTCTTGATGTGCTTGCAGACCCACCTGAAGGATCAATGCAGACAGTCAGATTTCTCTTTGCTGGTCAGAAAGGGAAGTTCATCTTATGTGAGAGCTGTAAAGCTCTAACTTACAGATTGTCTAGGATGGGAACTTTAGGTAGGTAAAGATACTAAGACCTCAATAGGTCAAGTGCCTTCTCCTGTCATACATAAATAAAGATGCACCTGGAACCCAGGTGGGCTGCTTCTCATGTATATGAAATCACTAGATTTCAGCATGATGAGATGGAAATATAGCAAAGAATACCAAACAGGACATGTAAGACCACAGCTCAGAGGCCATTTTGTTTAACCCTATCAATTTACAGAGAAAGGCAGTGTCTCCCCAGGGATCACGTGAAAATAGGCAACAGAAAAGGGATTTGAACACAGATCATCTAATTTCAGAGATAATGCTCTTTTCATTGTACTATGCTCTTGATTGAATTTGTTGAATCCCAGTTCTGTCCCTATCTTGGTTATGTAACCTTGGGCAAATAAATCATTCTTCCTCTTGGGGTCTCAGTTACCTCTCCTTTAAAAAATAAAATAAAATAAAGGGATTGCATCAGATTGACCAACATGACAGAGAAGGAAAATGACAAATGCTGGAGGGAATGTGAAAAATAATACTGTTAGTGGAATTGTGAACTCCTCTTATCATTCTGGAGAGCAATTTGAAGCTATATCCAAAGGGCTATAAACTGTGTTCACCCTTTGACCCAGAGTGTATATCTCAAAGAGATCATAAAAAAGGGGAAAGGACCCACATATACAAAAATATCTATAGCAGCTCTTTTTGTGGTAACAAAGAATTGGAAAATGGGAGAATGTCCATCAACTGATGAATGGCTGAACAAGTTGTGGTACATGATTGTGATGGAATATTATTGTGCTATAAGAAATAATGCTTTTAGAAAAACCTGGGAAGACTTAAATGAACTGATGCAAAGTGAAGTGAGCAGAATCAGAAGAACATTGTACACAGTAATGGTAATATTGTAATAATAATAACTATGGAACTTTGATCAACACAATGATCCACAATTCCAAAGGACTTGTAATGAAAAATGTTATCCACGTACAGATAGAGAAGTGATCAATTCTGAGTGCAGATTGAAGCCTATTTTTTAAATCCTTATTTATCTTGTTTTGCCCCCCAACTTTGAAATGTGACTAATATGGAAATAGCTTTGGCATGACTTATACACTGCATATGTAAAATGTATAAATATATGACAAATATATGCTACATATGTAACATACATTATATGTATAATGATTATGTTTGTTGCCTTTTCAATAGATAGCAGAGGTAGAAAAGAGAATTTGGAGCTAAAATAACAAACAGAAAATGAAATTAAATATTAAAATTTAGATAAACGAAGGAGAGAATAAATTAATGAATAGAAAGATAAATGAATGGTTGGACAGATAAATAAATGAGTGAATGAACGTATAAAGGAATAAATGAATGAATGTGTTGGCTTAGGTAGTCTCTAAGATCCCATAGTGCTATAATTGAAGTCAGAGAGACCTTCATTTGAATTCCACCTCAGACTCAAGGCAAATAAACTTTTCTGGATCTCTGTTTTGCTTTGAATCAGGTGGTCTTTCAGGTTCTTTTTAGCTTTAATTTCAGATTCAATAAGCCTTATAAATGTCAAATCAGGACCATTTCTCATCAGCCAGAGTTCTGAAATGCTCTCTATTCACCTTTCTAACCCTGGGACTTGGGGGTAGGAGGGTGGGGAATGACCACTCTCCCTCTAAGATGGTATAAGCTCCCTCCAAGAGGCAGCTAGTGATATAGTGGAGTTAGGAAGACCAGAGTTCAAATCCAGCCTCGGACACTTCACCAGCTGGGTGACCTGGGCAGACTACTTGACTTCTGTCTGCCTCCGTTTCTCCATCTGTAAAATGGAAACAATGATAGCGCCTCCCTTCCAGATCGGGCCCTTGGCAGAGCCCCCGGCACTCGGAGGCGGGTTTATCATCCTTTTTCTCCTGGCCCACCCCAGACCCGCAGCTCCGAGATGCCCCTGCAGTCTCACCAGTCATTCTCCTGTTCAAAGTAGCAGATGGAGATGACGCGGGAGCCGCTGCCCACCGCAAACTTGTTCTCCTTGGGCGACCACCGGACGCAGCGGGCGGCCCGGTTGATCCTCAGGATGACCAGGGTGGGCTTCCAGACGTTCCCTTTCAGGGTCCACACATAGGCATTGCGGTCTGTGCCGCACGTGACGATGCGGTTGCTTTCCGGAGCCCAATCGATGCCTGCGGACCAGGCGGGGAAGAAAGCGGTCAGAAGGGGGTACGCAGTCCGCAAGGCTCCCCTCCCACCGACCCCACCCCAACGGGGCTGGACAGCTCAGTTGTAATTCCAGAGCAATCCCAGCAGAGAGCGCTTTTACCCTGCCTTTCCTTATCAGATCTCTTTTCTTAGAACATAGAGCTAAGCTACCTCGGAAGCCATTTCATCCATCCCCTTTATTTTATAGATGAAGACGCTAAGATATTAACTTAGGGTCTCACAGGTGGAGAAGGAGTTTGAACCTAGGTCCTTTAACCTAGTTTCATGCTGACTCCCTTAAATTAACGTCTTCATCCAGCACCCCTTTCTACCAGCCCAGCCCCCCAGTCCCCAGCCCACCCCCTTCCCACTCCCTCCCCGGCCCCTTACAGCCCCAACCCCTGGGGATACTGTAAAAGATTTAGGATTTTATCGCTGTACGGAAGTCCTGGTGTGGGAACTCCCTCCTTCAAAGCCCCCCTGTTATAGGGCCTGAAATTCCCACAATGAAATTTACTCCTTTGGGTATAAAAGAAGGTTCTGTTAAAAGGCAAGGGCTACCTGAAGGGGTCACTTATTCACTGGCATCCACTAATTCCCTTATGTAAAATCTGTGAGTCCAGTTAGGTCACATGGTAGCGCCTTGAGGACATGAATCATGGGTCTAGGAAGTAGAATTATTGGTTTTGTTCAGTCATGGCTGACTTTTCTATTCCCGTTTGGAGTTTTCTGGGCAGAGATACTGGAGTGGTTTGTCATGTCTTTCTCCAACTCATTTTATAGCTGAAGAAATAGGGTTATGTGACTTGTCCAGTATCTGTGTCTGAGGCCACTTGAATTCAGAAAAAGGAATCTTCCCAAGCCCAAACCTGGAACTCTAACCACTGTACCACATTGCTGACCCTTAAATGACCGCTTAGTTATAGGGAAGGACATTTCAGGATGGGGGAAGAAGGGAACCTTGGTGCCTGAAGAAAGAGATACTAAGATAAAGTCACTTAGTCACTTGCTTCAAAAGTCTGCCACAAATAAAACAGACCCTGTTCTCCAGAGTTGCAACATGATTCCAAGAGAAGGCCCTCACCTTCTATGCACAAAGGTTTAATAATACAGGTTTAAGGGACAGGTAACAATTTGCTGTGGACTATATACCTGCCACTACCTTTGAGAGGTTGTACCAGATGATAGAATTTTAAGGTTGGAAAGAAACTTGGTGATTTAATATAGCTCCTTCGTTTTAGAAAGGAGGAAACTAAGGTGCAGAGAGAAGTATTTTGCCTAAGATCCCACAGAACAAGGATTCAAATCCAGGTCTCTAATTTCCAGGCCATCACTCTGGCTATACCATGCTTCCATAAGAGTGCATGTAGTACTAACATTCATTCTATGATTTTGTAGTTGAACACCACTGCCCTCATATGAATAAACAGAATTTTCTCATGAATCTCTGGCCTGTTGGTGCTACTACACACACGGATCTTTCTTCCCCATTGAAACACCCGGGGTGCTCACCCAAGCTCACCTGTCACTTGTCCATTGTGCTCCTTAAGTTCGTGCACCTTAGTCCATTTGGTTCCATCCTTCTTATAAATGTGGACCTCATGGTTATTTGGACAGATGGCAATCTCTGTGGGATGATAAACCAAAGTTACTGTCCTGCCACTAGTGGGGAAGGGAAGGGGGAAGAGAAAGGAAGGAGAAGAGAGGAAAAGAAAAGGGAGGCAAAGAGGAGAGAGGGAGAAGGGAGCATTGGCAAAGAGAAACCAGATTGGGTTCAAATATTCTATGGAATGCAAGAAACCTGGATGGAAATAAATGGAAGACAAATTCAACCTCAGGACCACCACTCTGGAAAGCAGTCATTTGGCTCCCTTGTCTTCATAAGCATGCACATGTATAAGCAGCCTCAGGCCATAAACATGCACACAGACATGTATGAGCCCTTATCCAAATGCACAGAGAATAATGGAGGTAAATGTTTTGCCTGGCACACTCTTGGTATTTAATAAATGCTTGTTTCTCCTCTGAGGTATCATCTCACACCCAGCAGATTAGCTAACATGACAGAAAAGGAAAATGACAAATGCTGGAAAGGGTGTAGGAAACTAAATACACTAATGCAGTGTTGGTGGAATTGTGAAGTGTTCCAATCATTCTAGAGAACAATTTGGAATCATGCTCAAAAGGCTATAAAACCTACTACATCTGTTTCTCAAAAAGATCAAAGAAAAAGGAAAAAGATATATATGCACAAAAATATCTATAGCAGCTCTTTTTTGTGGTGGCAAAGAATTAGAAGCTAAGAATGACTGAACAAGTTGTGTACGTAATTGTGATGCAATGCTATTGTGCTATAAAAAATGATGAGGAAAACAGTTTCAGAAAAACTTGGGAAGACATCTGCAAGGTGATTTAAGCAAAACCAGGAGGACATTGAATACCATAGCAACAAAATTATAATCACAATAATTGTGAAAGCCTTAACTACTCTGATCAAAACAATGATCCAAAACAATTCCAAAGGACTCACAAAGAAAAATGCTATCTATATCCAGAGAGAACTGATAAACTGAGTACTGAGACTGAAGCATACTTTTTTCGTTTATTTTTCTTGCCAAAATGGCTAATATCAAAATATGCTTTTTATTACTTTACAGGCATAATTGATATATGTGTATATATAGCTTGCCTTCTCAATGGGTGGGAGAGTAGTTGCAAGGAGTAAGAGAATTAGGAACTCTATAGTTTCAAAAATAAATTTTAAATGCTTGTTTCCTTCCTTTCTTCTTTCTTTATTTTTCTTCTTTTCTTCTTTCTCTCCCATTCTCCCTCCTTCTTTCCCTCTTTTTCTCCTCTCCCTCTTCCACATACCCTACCCTGTGGGTGCTCTGACCAAAAGAATATAAATTTTGATCATTGAAATCTTACAAGATATCTTGAAGTTTATAGACTAGGTTTTCTTTTTTTTAAGGACCATGCTAAGATTCTCACTGATTGACTAGCAATAGATCTTAACCCAAGCCTTTCTTGGTCATAGGCTTTGTTGGCTCAGAGCGAGTATAAATAGCAATTGTTTCTGCTTTGGCCAGTACCCTGAGGGTCTTTCCATCCCAGATTTGGGGTTTTTTGGGAACTGGGTAAAAGGGGCCATTCTTTACATCATTTCTTACTTAGGTTTGATTACTGGATGGCTTTTTTTCCCATTCAAACTGTGACCTGGGATAGTCCTTAGCTTAAAAAGATCAAGACCAGGGCCACCTTCGGTCATCCTGTTTTACATCTTACCACTGGACCCAGATGGCTCTGAAGGAAAGAGTGAGGCTGGTAATTTTGCATAGTCCTGCCTCGACATCACCTTCCAGATTATATGGTCTTCTTTGAGAATGAAGGGCAATTGTTTGTAATGGCTAGAAACTGCAAAATGAATGGATGCCCATCGATTGGAGAACGGTTGGGTAAATTGTGGTATATGAATGTTATAGAATATTATTGTTCTGTAAGAAATGACCAGCAGGAGGAATACAGAGAGGCTTGGAGAGAATTACATGAACTGATGCTAAGAGAAATGAGCAGAACCAGGAGATCATTATATACTGCAACAACTATAGAGTATGAAGATGTACTCTTATGGAAGTGGATTTCTTTGACAAAGAGACCTAATTCAGTTTCAATTGATCAATGATGGACAGAAGCAGCTACACCCAAATTAAAAAACACTGTGAAATGAATGTAAACTGTTTGCAGTTTTGTTTTTCTTCTCGGGTTATTTTTACCTTCTGAATCCAATTCTCCCTGTGCAACAAGAAAACTGTTTGGTTCTGCACACATACATTGTATCTAGGATATACTAGGACATATTCAACATATATAGGACTGCGTGCCATCTAGGGGAGGGGGTGGAGGGTGGGAGGGAAAAATCGGAACAGAAGTGAGTGCAAGGGATAATGTTGTAAAAAAAAAATTACCCTGGCATGGGTTCTGTCAATAAAAAGTTATTATAATAAAAAAAAAAGAGAGAATGAAGGGCAATACTGGATCTTTATCCCAAAGAGATCATAAAAGAGGGGAAAGGACCCACATGTGCAAAAATGTTTGTAGCAGCCTTTTTGTAGTGGCAAGAAACTGGAAATTGAATGGATGCCCATCAGTTGGGGAATGGCTGAATAAGTTATGATATTTGAATGTAATGGAATATTATTGTTGTTTTGTTTTTATTTTTGTTTTTGGTTTTTTTTTTGCTAAGGCAATTGGGGTTAAGTGACTTGCCCAAGGTCACACAGCTAGGAAGTGTTAGTGTCTGAGGTCAAATTTGAACTCAGGTCCTCCTGACTTCAGGGCTGGTGCTCTATCCACTGTGCCACCTAGCTGCCTCCAAATATTATTGTTCTTTAAGAAATGAGCAGGCTGGAAAGACTTACATAAACTGATGCTGAGTGAAATGAGCAGAACCAAGAGAACATTCTACACAGCAACAACAAAATTATATGACAATCAACTGAGATGGACTTGACTCTTCACAACAATGTGGTGATTTAAGGCAATTCCAACAAACTTGGGATGGAAAATTCCATCTGCATCAAGAGAGCAAACTATGGAGACTGACTGTGGATCAAAGCATAGTATTTTCACCTTTGTTGTTGAGTTGATTTTTTTTTTCCTTTCTCATGGTTTTTTCCTTTTGATCTGATTTTTTATACCACATGACAAATATGGAAATATGTTTAAAAGGACTGCACATATTTAACCTATATCAAATTATTTGCTGAGTTGGGGAGGGAGGAGATAAAAAAAGGAGGGAGAAAATTTTGGAACACAAAGTATTATAAAAATGAATGTTGAAAACTATCTCTATATGTAATTTGGAAAAATAAAATACTACTTTAAAGAGAGAGAGAATGAAAGAAAAATAACAACAACAAACCTTCCTTCTTTCTCCCGTCTTTCCACATAATGAGTACTGTTACCCCTTTGCAAAAGGCTTATATCACAGAATGTCAGAATTGGAAGGGACTGAAGAGATCATCTGGTCTGTCTAATTTTATAAAACAAGCTCTAAAATTCAGTGGCTCTTGGACAAAGAAGCTGGCTGCTCTTGTGTGAACAAAACCAGTTCAGAAAGGGAAAAACAGTACTCAGAGAAGGCAAAATCCTGAGAGGTAAAAAATAAAAAGATGGATCTATCCAATGTCAGAGTTTCCTATGTTTCTACTTGGGAGACCCTCTTAGCCTTGGCAATAAGGGAAGTAATTTACAAAATATTGCCAAGTATTTCAAAGAACATAGGGAGAAGCCAGGAGTATCTTTACTGATACCTGGTACAAGTTGTGAAAACAAGGTCTTTGGCAGAGACATGGAGGATCATGGGAGTGGAATGTTGCATGTGCTGCCAGATGAGGTCATTGTTAGCTTGTTTTGTTTAATTTCCTTTGTTTCTAGGGGGCTTTGCTGGTGGTAGTGATGGGTGTATATCAGAAAATGAATAATGTTTTTCATTTCATTTCATAAGATCATAGATTTCGAGTTGGAATGGCTCTTGGAAATTATCTTTCCAAATCCCTAATTTGTGGATGAGGAAAGTAAACACCAGAGAGATAAAGTCACTTGCTCTGGGTCATATAATTAAATAGGTAGAAGAACTGGAACTTGAACCTGGATCTTAGGATTTTAACAACTTCTAATTCCAGATATAGCATGCTGCTTTCTCAATAGGTATTTGGAAAGGGCAGGGTTTGAGAAAACCAGTTGGGCTACTGTATTCCAAGGATGACAGGTTTATGTGGGCACCTGTAAAAAAACCGCAGAATGAAGATGGAGGAAAATGTGTATGGGAGAAATATATGAAACAATCATGATATCCTAGCTCCTTATGTTAAGGATTAGCTTAGGAGTGCTATACAGAAACCCAAAAGTGATCTTCCTCTTGCAGACATCAATAAAAAAAAATTTTAAATTAAAATAAAAAAGGAAAACAAGGACTACCCAAAGCCCACTTATTTCTGTCCAATAGATAGCTCAGACCAAGCCCAGTTGGTTATCCTAGTGGAAGAAGCAGTGAGTGGCCAAGGGTAGTTAAAAGGAAGAGGTAAATGGGGAATTCAGACATAACATATCTGTAAAAGAGGGAGAACTATAACTTGTACCTCCTAGTTCAAAGGCAGAGATGGAAAAACTAAAGCTGAAATAGATGAAGTGATTTACAAGTAGTCATTCAATGGCTTTATGGCAAAGATAATGCTAGACACAGATCTACTGACTCTTTCCTAAATGTCATGACAATAAATTTTCCTAAATGTCATAACAACAAATGTCATCTAGGCCTTTGGCAAATGAGAAGGCAACATCAGTTGGGATATGACAGAGTAAGTATGATATATGGATATAATGGAATAGTATTGTTCTATAAGAAATGATGAGCAGGATAATTTCAGAGAGAGCTAGAGAGACTTACATGATCTGATGCTGCAGAACCAGGGGAACATTGTACATAGTAACAGCAACATTGTGTGATGATCAGCTATGCAATGATTCAAAACAATTCCAATAAATTTGGGATGGAAAATGCCATCTGCATCCACAGAGAGAACTATGGAGACTGAATGTGGATTGGAGCATACTATTTTCACCTTTTTTGTTTATTTTTTGCTTTTTCTTTCTTGTGTTTTTTTCTCTTTCGGTCAGATTTTTCTTACACAACATGACAGATATGGAAATAAGTTTAAAAGCATTGCATATGTTTAACCTTTATAAGTTTGTTTGCTGTCTTGAAGAGGAGGGAGGGAAGGAGAAAAATTGGGAGCATAAAGTCTTACAAAAATGAATAATGAAAACTATTTTTGCATGTATTTGGAAAAATAAAATTCTATTTAAAAAAGAAACATTTTAAAAGTTTAGCTTACATTAGATTTCTTGCTGTTTTAGGGAGAAGGGAAATAAAGAAGGTAGGGAAAAATTAGGAATACTGTCTAACAAAAATGAATTGTGAAAACTATCTTTACATGTATTTGGAAAAATAAAATACTATTGAGAAAAAGATTTAATGAGAAGGGAAGATAATAAAAATAAAATCAACAATAATAATAAAAAGTGAAAAAGGAGAAGAAGAGGAGGAAAAGGAAAAAGAAGAGAAGGAGGAAAAGAAAAAGAAGGGGAGGAAGAGGAGAGCTATTTGCAAAACACTTTATATGTATTATCTTATTTGATCCTCAGGACAACCCAGCTAGATAGATTCCAATTTTACAAAATGAGGTTGAGGTAAAAAGAAAAAAAAAAACTCATGTACCCCAACAACATATGTTGATTTGTATTATATCAGAAAATATCTTTTGTGAAAGGAACTAGGATTCCAAGAGAAATCATTTACAGACAGGTCACAGACAGTGTCACCAAGGTTCTCTAATTCTATTCATGCCATTAGAACTGTCTCTGCTTATTTTGTGAATCTATATGCTTAATATATGCTTTAAATACAAGATGTCTCAAAAGATTTGGTGCAGGTTTGACCTTAAATACCTGTACTAAAATTTTGGGGGTCACTCTATATTTTTAATCTAAGAGAGCCTACTAAGAGAAAAAATGAAAAGCTTCTGAGGAAGAATGAATCCTACAGAAGCCAAACTATCAGTGAATAAAGGAGGACGGCCATCCTTGGAGATTACAAAGACTCATAATACAGTCCCCATCTTTAAAGAGTTTACAGACTAGCTGGGGAAACAAGAAAGATATAGGGGAATTCTTTATGCCACCAAGAGAATGTTTCCTCCCTTCAGAAATCCTCTTGTACTTATTTATACTAGCTGCACACCTCTCCAAAATGATTCTAAGATCCTTGTCAGAAATTTTATTTTATTTTTTGTTATTTTCTTTTTAGCATCCTCAGAACCTATCATGGTTCCCAGAAGAAATAGGATCATAATATGTATGTATGTTATTGAATAACAAGACAAGGCAGTTTATGCTAAATGTCAAATAAATTGGTCCAGACAATAAAGGCAGTAGGAATCTAGGGGACAGAGAGACACCACTGTGGATTGGGGGTGGGATAGGGGAGCAATTTAGGAAAGCTTCAAGGAAGAGGTGAGTATGAGCTGGATCTTCAAATTTGGGTAGAATTTATTTAGGCCAAGAGTGAGGAGAGCCATCCTGAAGAGGAAAGACAGGTAGGAGCAAAAAGCACCTCCCTTCTGGGGAGTGGTGTAGGATAGCTTGGTTAGGTCAGGGAATTCATATAAGGGAGTTCTAGAAGACAGAGCAGGCCAGAAATAAGTTGTGACCAGTCTTCAATTCATAATGCCTGCTGGATTTAAAGATGGAAGAGACCTTAGAGATTATTTAGTCCAATGCCTATTTTTTATTTATTTGTTTGTTTGTTTGTTCGCTTGTCTATTTTTCCAACCTTTCCTTTTACTGGGTCCTAGAGAGTTAAATAACTTGCCTGAAATCAAAAAAAGGGATCAAATAACAGAGGTTCAATTTGAACTGAGGTCCCCTGACTCCAGAGTTTCCCACTGCATCTTCACACAGCATTCCATAATCAGGAAGCAATGCAGAATAATGGGAGAAGCTCTGATTTGAAAAATAGTAGTCCTAAACTCTACTCATTAGGTGACTTTTTGCAAGTCACCCCCAATCGGGGGGCCTCAGTTTCCTGCTCTGTCAAATGAGGGGAGTAGGATTAGAATGGCCTCTCAGTTCTATCTTTGTATAATTCTTTGGTTTTAGTCTCTAGATCAAAGGTTTTTAATCTTGGACCAGTGAACTTGGCTTTGTTGTTTGTAAATTTTGATGACTATATTTCAATAGAATTGATTTCCTTTGTAATCCCCCATATTTCATTTTATGCATTAAAAAACTTCTTCTGAGGAGGCCAATAAGTTTCACATAACTAACAAAGGGGTTCATGAGACCAAAAACACTAAGAATCCTTGCTCTAGATAATGAGGAGGCTTTGAAAGATGAATTCTGCTTCAGCTGCATATTCTGGAACCCCCCCCTCCCCCCCTCCCCACCTAACTTTCCTCCTTCTTTGGTCCTCTCCTGCTGCTTCACAGGCATGGCTCCTAGAAGATGCCCATAGCAAGTGAACTGAATTGAATTGAAGGGGTACTCACGGGTTCTGTCCTTGTTCCAGGCATGACAGCTGATGGGTTCAATCAGGAAGCTGTGGTAAGCCATGGTGAGTTTTCCTGAAGTTCCAAAGGAAAAAAGGAAGCTACATTAGATCACTTTGTCTCCTTACCCCAAATATTTCCTAAAAAGATCATTCCATCAGTGCTGAAAAAGAGATTAATGAGTGCTAACCAGTCCTGGGCAGAAGGGCTTCACCAAAGCCCTAAATTATGCAAACTCTACTCCTACCATGCCCCACCCCCTATAAACTCCCTAAACTTTAGATGGAGAAATAGATTTTTGTGACCAGTGGCTTCCTGGGATATATATATATATATATATATATATATATATATATATATATATATATATTCACTCACTGGGAAAGAACAGAAGGAAGCCTGTCTGTCCTCCTATTCTTCCCTTCCTCTTTTAAATCTATGCTTTAGAAGCGATATTTATGGTAATATGTTTTGCATGATGGAACATGTATAACCTATATTAAATTGCTTACTGTCTCAAGGAAGAGGGAGGTGAGAGAGGGAAAGAGAAAATTTGGAACTCAAAAAATAATTTTTAAGGGAACATTAAAAATTGTCTTTACATGTAACTGGGAAAAAAATAAAATTTTATTTAAATAAATAAACAAACAAATAAATAAGGATGTGATATGTCCAAAGTACACATTTTACCATATCACTCCCCTACTTAATAAAATTCTGGTGGCTCCCTATTACTTCTAAGATCAAATATTAACTCCTCCTGGTATTTAAAGTTCTTTACAATCCAGCTCCAACCTACTTTCTAGATTTTTTATACAATAATCTTCATAAATTTCTTTGTTCACAAACTAACCTAATTTCTGTACACACACACACACACACACACACACACACACACTGTCTTGTATTGACTTTGTATACATTCTGCATCTGCTTATGTACATGCAGTTTCCCCATACAATGTAAGATTGCTAAAGACTGATTATATTTTGTTTTTAATATCCCTAATGCCTAAGCACAGTGGGCTAGGACCTGGAAAGATGCTTAATAAATGCTTATTTCCTTCCTTTCTTCCTTTAATAAATGTTTACTGATTGAACTCAATTGTCTAAAATCCTTAGATGCTTTATCTAAGCCAGCTGTCAGGGATGCCTTATATTAGGACTTTTTTTTACGTTGGGTGAATGATTTCACAGGGTCGATGAACATGTATGGGGAAAAAATTAAAATCTTTATTTTCATTGACTACTCATTGAAATTTAACATTCCTAATTGCGGGCAAAAGAAATGATTCTGATGAAAGGATCCATGGGCTTCACCATATTGCTAAGAATCCTTGATATAAAAAAAGAACTAAGAACCTTTCCCCTACATATTAGGGACTGGTGGAGGTGGGGGTGGGGAGGGGATGTGTTTGCTGATAATAACTGACCAATTTGGAAATAGTTTGTAATCCTATATCTCATCACAGCCTGGAGCAAAAGATTCCTTCTGGATGACAACAGTCTAGAAATAAAGAGAAAGTCCTGTTCTGGTGACATTAAAAGCAGAAAGTGACTACATTCCAAAGACCAGAGAGACAAAGGCTCTTTAATGGTGTCATAATTCCCCATAGCCCCCTATTGATGTCATCAAAGGCTTTGCTGGGATATGAGGAAACAATATAGAAAAATCAATTTAATTTTTGGAAGGGGGAAGAAGGAAGGGGGAAGGAAAGAGTGTCCTCTCTTCCAGCACTCCATCCACTTAACACTATCCTGCCCTTTTCCCTCTCACCTATCTTCTAACTACCTACCTAAGTCCTCTGCCACATCTCAGAGCTCACTCCTCTCCTAGGACACATAAGGTGCCTCCATCCCCCATCCTTCCTAATTCTAACAACCCAATCATTTTTAAACAAAAGCACCTCTGACTAAGCCTTGTGTGTGTGGAGGGGAAATCCAAGTAAGGAGAGTTGGGGAAAATAAAGGAAGCCTGATAACTGTCCAAAACAGGAAGCTGGTTTGGAAAAACTCACGAGAACTAGGCCACACCTCCAGAAGAAACTATTAATCAGCAGGAAAGGAGGAGGGGGTTGGTTTTCTAGGAGTGGTGGAGTAGGACATACAGTAGTCATTCAAATCCTGAATGTTCTAACACTAAAGTTTTTTTGGGTAGGTTTAGTCCATTCTTTTTGGTTATGACTAGATTCTAAGTAAAGCAGAGTCTTCTGGAAGCAATGTCTCCCTTAACTCTCCCAAACTCATTTTATTTTTGAGTCATTTCAGTCATCCCTGATTTTTCATGACCCCTTTGGGGGTTTTCTTGTGAAAGATACTGGAATAAGCTGCCATTTCCTTCTCTAGCTCATTTTACAGATGAGAGAAATGAGGCAAAGAGGGTTAAGTGAAATAAGGAAACAAGTCCAGAGAGGGGAAATATCTGGCTCCAGATCTAGTCAGAACAGAGATCATACGATCATAGTAGGTATTAGATAATTGTTCTGTTTGTCCCCCTTTCCCTGGAACTCTCTCCTCTTCACCCTAGGGACCTAAATTCCCTGGCTTCTTCCAAAACACAATTTAGAGTCACCTTCAGCAGGAGGACTTTCCTGCTTCTTTCCACTTTTACTCGTCCATTTTAAAAAAAAAAATATATTACCTTCCATTTGAACTGATACAAATCAAGTGAGCAAAACCAGAAACACAATGTATATAATAACAGAAACAATGTAAGGGTGATCAGCTCTAAAAGACTTAGTAATTCTAATTAACCCAGTGACCAATTACAATGCCCAAAGACACATAAAGCATGTTATCTACCTCCAAATAGAGAGATATTGGTGTTACTGCAGATTGAGGCATATTCCTTCTCTCTTTCTCTCTCCTCTCTCCCTCTCTCCCTCCCTCCCTTCCTTCCTTCCTTCCTTCCTTCCTTCCTTCCTTCCTTCCTTCCTTCCTTCCTTCCTTCCTTCCTTCCTTCCCAGAGACCATCTCCAGTCCTTCTGATCTACATCTTGCCACTAGACTCAAATGACTCTGGAGGAGAAAGTGAGGTTAAGTGACTTTGTACAGACCTTCTTCATTTAACTCACTTCACTTGCATGCCATGGCATCATGTCTCTGATGTCACAGTCATCCTCAAGAACAAAAAACAATCAACAACCTCTTTCCTTCACTCCTCCCTTCCTTTCTTTATTCCTTCCTTCTTCCCTCTCTCTATATCCTTGATACAATATGATTTGTAACTTTTTTGAATGGAAATCTTGATAAAGTAAAGTTATTCGATTCAATTAATTAGCATTTATTAAGCACCACTAGGTGCCATGCATTATGATGGGCACGGGGCAAGGGGAATAAAATAAAACTTTCTGCCTCAAAGATCATCCAATTTAATTCAATAAACATTTACTGAGCACCTATTATTATGTGCTAGTCACCATGCCTCCTTTCTACTGGAAGGAAGTAATACCTACATAATAAGGACAAAATGCAGAAATAAACAGAAAAGCAATAATGACCAATTCCAAATGGTAGAAAATTGGGATAGCAAAATTTCAAAATAAATGCTTGATATTATATAGGCAAGATATTTTAAAATTCTATTTTCTGTTCTTTTATAAGTGATGATTTTAATTTCTAACCTTCTATAGAATATTATGGGTTTTGTACAGTCAGGCATTATACAAGTTAGATTATTAATCACCAGGAAACTTGGGGAATTTGTTTCCCCATGGGAGACAGCATCTCTCAAAGGCCCTGATCATTCTTTTGATCTTTTTAGTAGAATGAATAAGTTTCTTGTTGTCCTGACTGAACTCAAGCTGAAAGAAGGAATGGAATCTTCCTAGTGAAGGAATCTCTCTCCCTATCTTTCTTTTTAACCCTACCTTAGCACTTAGACATAGCCAAGCCACTGAGCAAACTTACCTCCCCATCTCTGTTCCTAGGGCAAAGGGATCTAAACCACACCAAGAGCTGCCTTCATTGCTTGGCCCCTACCTGTGGTGGTAGTGGGAGGTGAGGAGGTACTTTGCCTCCTTTCTCCCTCCCACCCCAGCTTCCAGATTTATGGAAAAGGAAAGAACTGAGAGATGACCTCACTATTGATACCGATGGGGCAGAAGAAATGGAAGAAGATTTCAGAACTGTATTACATCTATAGTCTTTTTTGAAGATATATTAGGGGTCCAACTTCAGGTGATATGACAGTAAGGAAGGGAATAAATATTAGGGAATAGAAAGAAGTGGATTGTTATATGAAGATAAGAAGGGGAAAAGAATAATTACATGTTATGTAATTGTAAATATGAATCTTGGCTCTAGATAAGAAAAGAGAAAATGCATCTCCTTTCTTTCCTTGTTGGGATGGGAGGGAGTACAAAATTGTACATGTATTGTCAGATCCAGCAATCCATGAATTTTATTTAACATTTTTTCTTTGCTATAAAAAAAGGTTCATTAGGTGGGAAAAGAAGATGATATGACCAGAGATAACTATGTTGGAAAATTATAAAACATCAAAAGATATAAATTTAAATTATTTTAAATACAGAATAGTGAAAATGATAATGGGGAGAAGAAGAAAAAGAGTGAGACCAGAGCTTCTTATAATCACTAAGAGCCTGCTAGGGTTGCTTCATCAAGAACAAGTCACTAACGTCTAACTTCAATTTCTCTTATAGTCTTATGGGGCAAGGAATGTCAGGGGTCCTCAAATTACGGCCCGCAGGCCAGATGCGGCAGCTGAGGATGTTTATCCCCCTCACCCAAGGCTATGAAGTTTCTTTATTTAAAGGCCCACAAAACAAAGTTTTTGTTTTTACTATAGTCCGGCCCTCCAACAGTCTGAGGGACAGTGAATTGGCCCCCTATTTAAAAAGTTTGAGGATCCCTGCTAAGACACACAGAGCCTTTCATCAACTGCCACAAAGCACTGGATAAAGTCCCTCAGAAATCTCCATAGATGAGATATTATGATGTGGGCTGGATGATGAGCCCTGTTAGGGAGTTTCAGGACTAAGCACACCCAAAGACATATATTTAATGGATTGATGTTAACTTGAAGTGTGTTCTCTAGATGAGCTATGAGTTTTTGTCCTTAGTCCTGTACTGATCAACATTCTATTTTAAATCAAATTATTTTTCTTGCACAACATGAGAAATATGAAAATCTGTTTGAAAGGATTGTGCATCTTTAACCCATATCAGATTGCTTTCTGTGTAGGGGAGGGGTAACCAAGGGAGGGAGGGAGAAAAATTTAGCACATATAATCTTATAAAATTGAATGTTGAAAAATATGTTTACATGTATTTTGGAAATAAAATACTATTGAGGAAAAAAAGAAATGAAATCAAAGATCAAGATGAAAGAATAGCTAGCAAGTTTATCATCTTCATAGAAAATAAAATGCTGAGGTGAATAGCCTAACTGGGATGACAAACTCAGTATCTAAAAAGATATTAACAGGTTAACATGAGAGATTGACGCTAATCAAATGAAATATAATAAGAACAAATGTAAAGTTTTATACTTGGGTTCAAAAATTCAATGACACAGGATAGAGAAAATATGATTAGAAAACAGTTCATATAAAAAAGACCTGAGTGTTTTAGTGAATTACAAAGTTAATATGAATCAACAATTTGACATGACATACCCTTTTGGCTCCTTTTTCTTACTTTTGGATACCTTTTTATATGTTAATTTTCCCCCTTAGAATCTAAGTTCCTTGATGGCAGGCACTACTTTTATTTTTTTTACTTGCATTTGTATTCCCAGCCATTAGCATTAGTGCCTAACATAATTATTAAATAAATGCTTATCAACTACTTGGAAAGTAATATAATCTTAAACTGCATTAAAATAAGCAAAATATGGAATGGAGAGGTGGATGTAATTTTATTGGCCCTAGCAAGTGTAACTAAGCACAATGGATAGAAGTGGATTATATAGGAAAGAATACAGGAATTGGAAGCCCCCAGTTAAGAGGCCTGACTCTGCCTCTTTCTACTTGTACAATCTCTGGCAATTCCCCAGACTTCTCTGGAGAATTGAACAAGAGTTGAGGTCCCTTCTATCTCTAACTCTATGTCCCTCAATAATTGTAGGATTCCAAGTTACAGAAAGGCACATTTCTATTTGAAAGAAGAAAAAGCTCCCAAGTAAGTAGAACTATCTAAAAGCATAATTGAATTCCCTTATAGGGAGAGAGAGCCTTGTCACTGGCTGGGTCTTCAAGTAGAGACTGGATAACCATTTATCAGAAATTTGTAGACAAGATTCCTACTCAAATAAGAATTAATATTCTATATAATATGGATACTGAAATGTTAATGTTACTTAGTGTTTGTTATTTTGAATAAATAAATGTTTTTTTTTTTAAAGCATTAGATGGTCTCTAGGGTTCCTTCCAACTAAGATTCTGTAATAACTAAAATTGTGAAAATCAATTGTGTAGCTTGAAAATAAAAGGAGATAGAAGTTCATGTCTGTTGATAATAAGTTCATAGAAAGAAAAAAAAGGAAAAAAAATTTAAAAAGAGAGAAATTCAGGGATAGGAATCTAACTGAGGATCTCTATCCTCTGGCAAACATCCAGTTGGGACCGGCTTAAAAAGTCCAAATCAATTATAAATTGACCCCTCTCCAGCATGTCTCCTTTCATTCAGGGATAATGAATACAGATTAGAAAAGGAACTAATTTGTTAAAGTTATGTTCCCCCTCCTTTTCACAGATACCTTTAATTCCCTCTTGGTAGGAAATTTAATGTGACTCCCTGCCATTCCCACCTCATGCCCCACTACAACACACACACACACACACACACACACACACACACACACACACACTTTTCCCCCCATTAACATTTCAGAAAAACCAGCTTGCTCCTATTTTCTTCCCCAGCCGGATCTGGACCAGACTTTGCCTCTCATGCTTCACATTCCAGAAGCTCTGGCTTCTGCTGAACTCAATTGGGAGGAAGTGGCAGCTAATGGAGTTGGGAAAAGGCCACAACTACCCCAGGCCTGTGGCACATAAGAGAGCAGTTTGGCCCATCTGGAAGTTATTAAGGTTTCCCAACACCTATTGCTGACTTCAAACACTCCCACGGGGGAACTCCTCTTTTCTCTCAGCATGTTCCTCTCTCCCTGCCTCCTGTCTGGAGAAAAACTGCTCAGATACCTACCTACCAACTCAGTGTGATCTCTTCCCTTGGAAACTTTTCAATTGGGGAACACATAGTTATGTGCTGCAACCAGCTCATACCAGCCGATCCTTAAATTTTCAGTATATTTATACTTCAGAAATCTACAAATGCTACAGATTAGGACTTGATTTATTATTTTGTCGATAGTTCATAATTAAAAAAGTGATGGAGAAAATATTAGTAACGCAGATTAAATTTAAACTGTGTACTGTATTGTGTGTATAATTGGGAGTGAGGGTAAAGGGCAATTGTTAAATATTTACCAGCACAGTGATAAACATAACTCCATGAGTAGAGAGGTACATAAGTACAGAGAGAGAGAGAGAGAGAGAGAGACAGAGACACACAGAGAGATTTATTAAGTATTTATTATGTGCCTTTCACTGTGCTAAAGACTAGAAATACAAATACAAGCAAGCAAGAACCATAAAGGAACTTATATCTTAATGGCATTTGAAGACTATACCATGTAAAGATAGCAAGGAAGTTGGGTATCCACCCAGTACCAGGAAAGATGGCAAAAGCTTACATTTGAGGAGGGTTGGGGAAGGGTTAATGAATCATAAGGATTAAGTCTATGGAATGTTTTTGACATTAACTAATCCCAGACAAGAGAAGTTGCCTATCTAGAATCTAGACCAACTGTACCACCAAAAAGATCAATGAAAAAGGAAAAATACCCATGTATACAAAAAATATTTATAGCCATTCTTTTGTGGTGGTAAAGAATTGGAAATTGAGGGGATGTCTATCACTTAAGGAATAACTAAACATGTTGTTTATGATTGTGATGGAATATTATTGTGCTATAAGAAATGACAAGCAGGATGCTTTAAAAAACAATAACAACGCCACCTGAAACTGATACAAAGTGAAGCGAGCAGAACAAGAAGAACATTGTGATGATCAAAAATGACTAATCTATTTCCAGGAATACATTGATCCAAGACAGTTTCAAAGGACTCATAATGAAAAATGATAGCCACCTCCAGAGAAAGAACCAATGGAGTTTTTTTCTGTGTTATTTTATTTTTATTATTATTTTAATTTAATTTAATATTATTGTATTATTTAATTTTATTTGTCATCCTTTCAGGGGATTAACTGCACTTTCTTTTGCAACATGGTTAATAAAATATTTTGCATAACTGCACATAGACAATGTATATATTTTTTATTATAGCTTTTTATATACAAAACATATGCATGGGTAATTTTTTAACACTGACCCTTGCAAAAACTTCTGTTTCAACTTTTCTCCTCTTTCCCCCACTCCCTCCCCTAGATGGCAGGTAGTCCCATACATGTTAGATATGTTAAAGTATGTTAAATACAATATATTTATACAGTTATCTTGTTGCACAAGAAAGATGGATTTTGAAAGAAGATAAAAATAACCTGAGAAGAAAAAAAACAAAAATGCAAGCAAACATTAACAGAAAGACTGGAAATGTTACATTGTGGTCCATACTCATTTCCCAGTGTTTTTTCTCTGGGTGTAGCTGGTTCTGTTCATTACAGATCAATTGAAACTGATTTGGATCCTCTCATTGTTGAAAAGCGCCACATAGACAATGTATATTAAATTGCTTGTCTTTCCAAGAAGAGAATATGAAACTCAAAATTTCTTTTAAAAGAATGTTAAATTTATTTGTTTATATATAATTGAAAAAAGAACTTAAATGCTAAAATAATCATATTAATAATAATAATCCAGACCAGTTTCTCATCACTGGTCTCTCTACAAGTTGCTAGAATTCTTTCCTGTACATTCTCCCTAGTATTTGTCCCATGGGATTGATTTCCAGTTACAAGACCTGGAAAGGTCATTCTGATTGGCATTTGCCACAGCAAAACTCAAGTCTTTTCATTCGGCACTTAAACCCAAAGTTAGTGCTTTTTCCTCTTGTAATAAATTGACAAATTCACCTCCTTCACTGTGAACATAATGCTTCTATTGATGAAGCCTAAAATCCCATAAGTTTCTTCAGAGGTCCTGTCACTGTGTTGACTCAGGTAGAGTTTGCAGGCAAAAAATTCCAAGTCTCTCACAGGAACTGTTCCTATCCTGAATTTGGGCAGCTGATTTGGAGAACCTAGAAGATTTCCTCCCTGCAAGGATTCCCAAGCACTCCCTTCTTAGAACATCCTGCTGAGCTTATGAGACAGTGCTAAGAGCTGTGCTAACTTCTCCCTGCCTCATCAGAATCCTGAGACATTTGTGACTACCTTGGTGTCTGACCATCTGCTTCCATGTCTTTCCAAATGACTGTTCTGTCTGACCCTGGCTTCTCCAGATGCTTGCTGACTATTTTTCCAGTTTTTAACTGCCCTTGGGCCACATTCTCACATACACTGGAATGGGCAAGAAGGAAATTATGCAGATTTCCCTTCCTCTCTCAAGGAAGGTTGGGCAAGGGTAATGAATTCTATCTGTTAGTAAATCTTTGCAGAGAAAGGATTCTCCTTTACAATTTTTTAGGAAAAGGGGAAAAAAGGCATTCAGAGAGAAGAGATAATGTAGTGTATTATAGTGTAGAGGAGACAGATATAGCCTCAGAGTCAGAAAGCCTTTTTTTGAAAGTTCTAACTCAGAAATATATGAGCTGTGAGACTCTGGGCAAACCACTTAATCTTTCAGTGTCCTAGGGAACTCTCTAAGATTATAAATTATCAGAATAAATGTAGTTTGTGGTAGTAAAAAAAAAAAAAAAAAAAAAAAAAAAAAAAAAAAAAAAAAAAAAAAGCTTCTTCACCAGGCAGTCCCTACACCAATGTATTATATCTAGTTTTAAAAGGGTTGTGGAACACATACAAAAATGTTGATAGCAGCTCCTTGTGGTGGCAAAGAATTGGCTATTGAGAGGGTGTCCATCAACTGGGGAATGATTAAATATGTTGTGATATATGAAAGTAATGGAACACTATTATACTGTAAGAAATGATGAGCAGGATGCTTTTTAAAAATAACAACCTGAAAAGATTTACATGAATTGATGCTGAGTGAAGTGAGCAGAATCAGGAGAAAATTGTGTACAGTAACAGCAACACTGTACAGTGATCAGTTTTGATTGACTTAGTTCTTCTCATCAATACAATGATCTAAGACAATTCCAAAAGATTTGTGATAGAAAATGCTATACACATCTAGAAAAAAAAACTACAGTCTGAATGCAGTTCAAAGCACACTTTTTTTTTTCCATTTCTTTGTTTTGTTTTTCCTTTTTCTTACTTCCCCCGCCCTTTTGTTCTGATTCTTCTTTCACAACATGACTAATGTGTAGAGATGTTTAATATGATTGTACATATATAACTTATATCAGATTGCTTGCTATTTTGGGGAATGGAGAGGAAAAGACAAAAACAATTTAGAAATTAAAATCTTATAGAAGTGAATGTTGAAAACTATGTCTACATGTATTTGGAAAAAATAAAATACTATTAAGTGGAAAAATAAAAAGGGAGGTCGGAAGTCAAGGTGACTTATTTTTAAGACTTTCTTGCAGAAAACCACTGACGTTCACTTTCATGTCACTGGGGAAAAGTGAAGAAGGATGGATACTTCCTAAAAGATGGGTCTAGTACAGAATACAACACTTTAATCAATAAACATTTATTAAACATCTTTGATATGCTGGGGATTGTGCTACGATTTACTAAGTCAGATGTGCTAAGCCAGTCAGTTGTGGTTTGTCCTGGTAAGATTTGAAGTATGGGCAAAGAAGAGAGAAGAGGGCATTCACAGGTGTATCGGAGTTAAAGGCAGCTAGGTGGCATTGTAGAGGCAGTGCTGGATCAGGAATCAGGAAGCCCTGAGTTCAAATCCAATCTTAGAACATGTATAAACTTCTGTCTGCCTTAGTTTCCTCATCTATAAAATGATGGTACCTACCTCTCAGGGATAACATGAGGATAAAATTATTTAACATTTAAAGAACTCTGAAAACTTTAAAGCTCATAAATGCTGGATATTATTTTTACCAGGAATGATGAAATGAGCAAAATTGAGAAAAATAACCTGTGATATGTTATTATAGACATAACTGCCTCATAACAGAATGTACGTTTCCTGAAAGCAAGATTTGTTGCAGTTGGGTTTTTTTTGTTTGTTTGTTTTGGTTTTGTCTTTGGTCATAAATTTGAAGCTGAAAGGGTTTCTTAGAGATCATGTAATTTAACCACTTCATTTTTTCAAATAAGAAGACCGAGGCTCAGAAAGGTTATGTAGTCTGTCCCACAAGTAGTAACTCTCCCAGGGAGAATTAAAGCATCCTTTTCCTGACCCCAAAACCAGCGTTTCATCCAGTTCTCTGCATGTTAAAGATATAAAAATCCCCTGCATAGTTTAATAAATGTGTGTTAAATTGAATGTAGTGCTTTTTGTTCTTGTTCAATCATGTCTAACTCTTCATGATCCCAACTGGGCTTTTCTTATCAAATATATAGGAGTCTTCTTTCTTCAGGTCATTTTACAGATGAGGAAACTGAGGCAAACACAGTGTAATGACTTGCCCAGGGTCACACAGCTAAGAAGTGTCTGAGGCTACATTTGATCTCAGGAAGATGAGGCGTCCTGGTTCTGAACTCAGCACCACTTAGCAGCTCTGTAGCACTTTAGAGTTTACAAAGAATCATCTCCACAGTAACCATGTGAGATAGATAATGTATTATGAATCCCATTTTACAGCTAAGGAAGCTAGAGCTTAGATGGGTTACATGACATGCTCAGGATCACACAATTCATGAGTATCAAAGATATTCTGAATTGGAGACCAATAGTCTTTCTACTATTCCAAATTTCTTCTCAATGTGAATGGTATGTTTATACTTATACTTATAAGCTTATACTTTGTAATAAGCTTATGCCATTTTTTGCTTTTGTATCCCTTCTGGAAACATAGTTTTTCAGTCATGTCCCATTCTCTGTGACCCCATGGACCATGTCACACCAATACTATCCAGGGGTTTTCTTTCTTTTTTTAATTTAATTTTAATTTTTGTTTTTTTAATTTATTTAATATTTTCCCCCAGTTACATTTAAAACCAAAAAAGTTATTACATTTGTTTTAAAAATTTTTTAGTTCTACATTCTCTCCCTTAAACCTACCCACAATTAAAAAATGACTTGTGAAATTGTGCAAAACATTTCCATAAAAGTCGAGTTGTAAAAAAAAACAACATAACTTTCTTACCCTATTATGAAAATAAAAACCCTCAAGAAAAATTAATTGAGAGAGAGAGAAAGAAAAGAGAAAAAAGGAGGAAGGAAGAGAACAAAGGAGGGAGAAACAGAGAAATACAGAGAGACAGAATGAGAGAGAGAGAGCTTAAATCTGTATTCAGACACAATCAGTTCCTTCTCTGGGTATAGATAGGATTTTTCATCATAAGTCCTTCAGAGTAGTCATGGATGATTGTACTGCTGAAAATAGCAAAGTCATTTACAGCTGATCATCCCAAAATATTGCTATTATTTTGTATACAGTACATTTCACTTTGCTTGAGTCGGTGGAGGACTTTCCAGGTTGGTTGGTTTGTTTGTTTGTTTTTCCTGAGAGCATCCATAGGGTTAAAGATACTGGAGTGATTTACAATTTCCTTTGCCAGTGGATTAAGGCAAACAGGTTTAAGTAAGTGTCTGAGATGGATTTGAACTCAGGCCTTCTGGACTCCAGCCCCAGAGCCCGATCCATTGAGTCACGTAGCTACTCTGATAGTAGTTACTTAACAAATGCTTGTTGAATGAATGTCTCATGCTATGGATCAAGTGCTGAGTTAGCAGTTGGAGACTGAGCTCAGATCCTGTCTCCATCACTTAACTACCTGGGTGGTCTTCAATTTACCTCTCTGGGCCTTGTTACCTCATCTGTGAAATGAGGGGGCTGCATTCAATGATGTCTAAAGTCCCCTCCAGCTTTAACCTGGTGCCTCGAAGAAGAAATGGCCAGTCCAGAGCCCCGGGGGGCCATCAAGATGGGCAGCCAACCCCAGAGCCCAGAAATCCTACTAGGGGACCCCGGCCTCTCTCAGCAGCTCCTTCTGCTTCTTGGCCCATTTCCCCCGGACAGAATCATCTCAGCAAAGTAGTGACTGCAGTCTTGTTTCCCTTTGAGGAATTCCATTTCCCAAACATCTCAGGGTGTGGTCAGGCAATTGGAGGCAGGCTCCCTCTCCTCCTCCTCCTGGAGGAGGGCCAGCCACTTAGGTTAAGAGCTTCAAGCCTGTGCAGCTTGGCCCTAGTCTTCACCCTGGGGTCCTTGCAGCCAAAGTGTCTGTGCTGCCCCACCCTGTGGCTATATGGCAGCCAGGCCAGGGGAGAAAGGCCCCAGGGCTCTTGGTAAGTGACTAATACCTTCCACAGGCTTAGCTCAAGACTTGGCCCTTGTTCATCCTGGGGTTCAGAACTTCCATTGAGAGGCTCCATCCGGTCATTCTCTGAGCTCCCACTGCCTTCTCTTTCCCTTTTTCCTCTCCCTTCTAGCTTTAAAACTTATTTTGAGGACACTGGTTCAGGCATTTTTTAAAGACTCATCCAAAAAAAGGATCATTGTCTAGAATTCAAACTGACTTCAGAAGTCATCTGATCCAATCTCCTGATTTTGCAGATAAAAAGAATGAGATTCAGAAAAGATAAAGTTCTTTCCTGGAGTCACACAGCAAGAATGATCTAAGGCAGCATATGAACTCAGGACAACTAAATGGCTCAGCGGATAGAGTACCAGGCCTGAAGTCAAGAAAACTCATCCTTCTGAGGTCAAATCTGGCCACAGACCTTACTAGTTGTGTGACCTTGGGCAAGTCATTTAACCCCGATTTTCTCAACAACAACCAAAAAAAAAAAAAAAAAAAAAAAAGAGTACCAGGCTTCGAATCAGAGGGCTTGGGTTCAATTGCTCACTCCCTTTACTTACTTACTAACTCAGTGACTTTGGGCAATTTAGCCACTGTGAGTCCCAATTTTCTCATTTGTTAACCACCATGGGCTTTAATGTCCTTATCTGCAAAATGAGGGGTTTGGACTAAATGATCTCTAAGGTCCTTTTCTACTGATAGTCTGTGATTGCTCCCATGAGACCTAGAAAGGGAGGATAAAACAAAATGCATTTCTGCTCCAGGGAACATGTCTATCAGCAGCACTTCCCCCAGGACCCACTGGTTGTGACAGAGAGTGATACCAGCTACTTCTTCATCTTTTTAAACTTTGACCAAAAAGTCCATAAAAGGAGAAAAATGGGAACAAGCTATTTAAGTTAGAAAGGCTTGGTTCCATGATGGTGGGGCTGGGGTGGGTGGGGCATGCAGGGCTAAAAGAGATTTTTGAATTTGTCAGAAGGGGCTGAAAGGTTTCCGTGGGAACCCCACACTTTCTTGTTCTGAAGTTGTGGTTGAACAAGACTTTGTATCAAGTACCAACTTCCCCAGTGGATAGAGCTGACCCCATTTCCTTTAAGACTTTCAGCCAATCACCTTAGGCCTGGGGAGTGAGGAGAGTTAATTTTTAACTTCTCTGGGGCTCTTCAGGTCTTTTTTTTTTTTTTTTTTTTTCTTTGACTGGCTCATTTCCTGGCTGGTGAAGGGCTGCTTTTATTTGTCAGAACTTTCCCTAACACCAGTAACAAATGGCAGAGTGTTGAAACAAATTTGATGCAGGCCTCTCTCTCAGCTCCCTGTGGGGGAGCTATGATACTGGAGGTGGGGAGTGCGTGGGCCCAGATGTGCTTCTGGCCACCAGAATGAGGATTCCAAGCTGTCTTGCCAGTCTTGGTCACTTGCCAATCAGAAAGTGTTAGAGCAAGGGAGGGACAGGGTACATATGAAACGGTCACAGATGTTCAAGAGGAGAGTCCAAGAAACAGAAAGTCCCAGGTGATGTGAGGAGTAATGAAGAGGAAAGATGATAGTGGATTCGAAATTAGAAGATGCAGCATGGAACAGGGGAAAGCCCTTTAGCTCTCTTGAATTGAAGGACCTGGATTTAAATCCTGCCTCAGGTACTAATTTGCTGGTCTTGTAAATCACTCCAGGAAGTGGCCTACTGGTTCAGAGATACCTGGTTAAGAGCTAGCCCTTTCTAATTGAGTTCCAAGGGCACTATCAGCTTCAACAGTTTGGTGTGAATGCCTTTTCCCACCTTTCTTCCCTTCCTTCCACTCAGAGGATAAATAAAAATAAGGGGATGAATTCTGGACACAACTTCTGTTTGGGCCATTGATTTTCCAAGGGCAAAATGGATAAGGTAGCTGGCAGTTTACTTTGTGGGTTCCTTCACTTAAAGGGGAAGGGTCAAGTCTCTGAACAAGTAGGCCACTTCCTGGAGTGACTTACAAGGTCAGGAAGTTCCCTGATGCTCAAAATTATCTCTTGGGCTAAAAATAATTATAATAAACTGAGGGGGAAACATTAAGTCAAAGGCAGAGCTGTTCTTTATGACTGCTGGCCAAGCCTCAAGCTTCTAAAGGGCCATACCCTGGACAGATTCCTCCAGGAGGAAGATGATGGGCTAGTGTCCCCTCAAAGTGTGATAACTGTTGCCAAAAAGAAACTCTTACAAAAATCATCCTTTGACTTCTCTCAAACAACCTGAGGTAGAGAAAATCTAGCTCTTTGTGAATAAATTTGCCTTTCATTTGCATTTTAGCCTTTCATTTTTACCACTATCATTTCATTAATATGAAAATAATTGAGGAAGGAGGAAGCAGGGTAAAATATAACTGTGCCCTTTATCTGCAGCCTCTCTAGAAACCCTCTCTGAAAATATTGGTCATTCACATGTTAATTTGAATGAATTTACTGGAATCTTTTCTAACTCAGTTAGTTGGATACTTGAGGAATGATGGGCAAAGGCGCTAGACATCCTTGGGAAGGAGGAAGATGAAGAGAGGTTTCCCTTACTTGACAATTTTACCTCAAGATGACAAGATAACAAGACATTAGGCCCTTATTGTGTGCCAGGCACTTTGCTAAGTTCCTGGAGCTGGAGGTTAACTTGGGATCTGCAAACTGTTTTTAGTTTTTACATTGCATTTATTTATTTATTTATTTATTTATTTTTGCTGAGGCAATTGTGATTAAGTGACTTGCCCAGGGTCACAGAGCTAGGACGTGTTAAGAGTCTGAGGCCACATTTGAACTTGGGTCCTCCTGACTTCAGGGCTGGTACTCTGTCCGCTGGGCCACCTAGCTGCCTGTTTTTACATTTTAATAATTGAATTTTGATATAATTGGTTTCCTTTGTTATATATTTTTGAAATATGAATCTGAGAAAAGGTACACCGGTTTCACTAGCCTGCTCAAGGGAGCCATGACATGAAAATGGCTGAGAACCCCTGACCTGAAGCTTGTTTTGATATTCAGTTAATTCGGGGATGATTCAGCTCTAGGAAATCTGAGTTATGCTACCCAAACTCTCAAAAGACTTATTTGTACCAGAAAAGCAATTTATTCATTTACTTCAATATGAATATAACTATGATTGCTAGGCAACAGGAACACCCATTGTGTCAGTTCTGAGAACACCCACTTGGGAAATTGAATCAAGTTCAGAAGGATGAATTAGTGAAAATATTTTTGAAAGGCATAAAGTACATGACAAATAATTGGACGATCATTATTAGTGGATGCAAAAAGATATACAGTGAGGTAGATGACCGTTAGGTCTAATTTCATCAAGTTACCATAAGTCATCATTCTCCAGCCTTATGATAGCTCAGCCAAGTTAACGCTATCATATAATTAAATCAAGGTTTTATTTCAAAGTTACAAAATGTTGGAAGGATTCAAATTCTATCCCTCATATTATCAAAAGTTTTCTCTTTTTTTAACCAATACTTGAAAAGCTTTGGAATCATGATAAGGATTTATAAGATCAATATAAAACTAAATGAGGGTGTGATAAAGTTTTTGAACATAATAGGAGTTCCCATTCAAAATATACTTTACACATTATTGTTGTTCATTCTTTCCAACACCCAATTTGAGGTTTTCTTGGCAAAGATAATGGAGTATTTTGACAAATCCTTCTCCAGCTCATTTTACAAATGAGAAAAATGAGGCAAACAGGGTAAAAGGATTTGCCCAGGGTCACACAGCTAATAAGTATCTGAGGCCAGATTTGAATTTAAGAAAAGGACGCCCAGCACACTATCCTCTGCCTACTTCACACTTAATGGATTCAAATTCTATAGCACAGTTCAATAAGGCAATCAGTCAGAGCACCATCTCCCCTGTACACTACTAGACTCAATCATGTTTTCCTCTCCTTATTCTGATTTTCCCTTTTTTTCTGTCACCTTGATGATCCTGACATTTTTCTAGTCTTCTCATCAATACCTGATTTCAACGTCCCTCTGTCTTCCCTCTTGAATCCCATCCCTGTTTTGTCTCTGCAGCAGGATCTCTTGTGAGTTTTTTTTGGGCAAATTTTATCTCAAACACTTCTCTCATTTGATCTCATTCTAATTCATCTTCATTTTTATTTCTAATGTCTGATCTTGGGTTGTATCATGGTGGGATCTGTCTTATGTCTCACTGGCGAGATGTAAGAAAAATGGCCTTTATCGACAACTCTCTTCTCCAATACCAGACTAGGTTGGCTTGGTGGATGAAGGATTGGGCCCGACTTCAAATGTGCCTCTGAAATTTGCTCACTCTGTGACCATGAGTAACGAGCTCTCCTGTTCTCAGGTAAATGCTAAAACTGTAAGTTATAAATGTACTTTGGCCTTGGGAAAAATAGTCTTGTAAGCAAGTAAAATAAAGGACCAGCTCACCTTTTTTCCTTACCAGTACTGGTGACCTAGTGATTCATATCTAAGCAAGAAAGTAAAGAGGAAATGAACAACAGCATCAGTTAAGTCTTTTTCTATAAACTCTGATGGTATGAAATGCTATTCTAACTCGGTACATAGACAATCAGCTCTTCTCAAGCCTGGATAAAGGAAAATTCCCCTTCAGCCTCCTTAGGGATGGCATAAGAATAACGAAGTTAGTGTGTAGAAAGCACTTTGGAGATCCCAGAGGACATTTCTACAGGAGCAAATTCTTCACTTAGTGCACTTTCAAGATCAATTTTAGCTGATGTAGTGGGTAAAGCCCTGGACTGGAAGTCAGGAGACTTTCCTAAAGGCAGTTCTACCAGTAAGTTTCTGAACACTTCTTTGGACCTCGGGTTCCTCCTCTGTAAAATGGAGTGGCTGGAATAGATTATTTCCAAGACTCCTTCCAAATCTAGTATTTTCTAACTCTCTGAAGGAGGGAGGGATAAGCATCATTTTTTCATAAGCCTGGGGCAGGCTTGAAGATTAGGAAATTTTAAGGAAATGTATTTTTTTTCTTGACCTTGAAACTCCTTGAGCTTCCCTGACTCCCCTCCCCTCAAAACATTATGTCCTCTATCAAGCAGGTGTTTTGGTGTGTTCACAAGTACCCAGGATTTAGCTGTCTTAAGAGTGATACATTCATAAGAAGGACCAGCTCCCTATATTGACTGAGTAGATACTCAGTATAGAACATATAACTGCTAACATCTGCAGCCCATCTGGAAATCAGACCATGATCTGGAGAGAGCTGATTCTCTAGGAGCATGATGAAAACAGTTTCATTTCCTTGATCTAGACAACTTAGGAGAGGAACAAGATTGACTCCATCTTGAAGTAGTGAGAAACCTTAAATAAGGAACCACTGTGGCAAGCATACTCTTACAAAACCACAAGGACGCTAAGAAGGCAAACCATTTTAAAATTTAAATAAAAGAATTGCAGAATGTTAGAACATGCTTGAAATTTTTCCACTGTTGCTTAATAGACTTCCCCTAATTAACGGATTCCTCCTCTTCCTCCCCCACTACTGGCCCCAAACCATAAAAATTTAGAGCTTTGCCAGGTAGAACAGAAGACAATGCTGAGAAGGCTGACTTTGTTTCCCACTTTTTTTAAATAAGTAAAATCTATTGAACTTGGATGTGACTGATTCCAATCTAGTTCTTTGACACAACAAAGGATGATATCCCATGGGAAGCGGTGAGGTATGCTTCTTGTATGAATAGGCCTCCTAAAATTGACTTGTTTACTATCAATAAAGCCCATAATATTGGGTCTATATCCCAAAGAAATCATAAAAGAGGGAAAACGACCCACAGGTGCAAAAAATGTTTGTTGCAGCTCTTTTTGTGGTAGCAAGGAATTGGAAAATGAATAGATCTATCAATTGGGGAATGGCTGAATAAGTTATGGTATATGAAAGTAAAGGGATTTTATTATTTTATGAGAAATGATGAACAGGCTGATTTTAGAAAAGCCTGGAAAGATTTACATGAGCTGATGATGAGTAAGGTGAGCAGAACCAGGAAAACATTATACATAGCAACAGGATTGTGTGATAATCAACTATGACAGACTTGTTTCTTCCCAACAAGTCAGTCATCCAAAGCAATCCCAATAAACTTTGGATGGAAAAATATCATCCACATCCAGAGAGGGAACTGTGGAGACTGAATGTAAAGCAACACATAATATTTTCTTCTCATTCCAAACTTAGTACTTACACAGCTCTCAGAGGGATGCTAAGTGGCTGAGAACCAGCAGGAGGGCATCAAGTGCCTAGAATGGGGAAATTAAGAGTGAAGAGAATAGAGGTACCACCCAAACTCTACATAGAAGAACTAGTAAGGCAAAACTCTCCTTTCTGATTTTTACAAGGATTGGCTGTAATGCTTTTCTTCCCCTAGGAGGAAGAGAGGTTGACCACAGACCTGAATTACCTGTCAGATATTTTATCTATGGTAGGTAGAAGATGCTTTCTTCAATTTGGTGTATATCTGTGTGTGAATGGGGAGTAGGAGCTATCTCTTTCAGTCTCTTTCTATCTCTGTCTCTCTTTCTCTAGTATCATTTTTAAGCAGATCAGAAAGAGCCTCAGCACGTTAAACCACTAAGGCAGCTTCACCCATGAATGTTAAGGCAAATGCACATTTATCTTTTGGGGAAATCATCCAATGAGCAGGGTTTTGTCTTAGTAAAAGTAAACTAAATTCAGATTTTTATAAGGGAGGTTTCTTGGGAGAAGAAATTTACAGTAGATAAAACAAAACTGGATTTCATCTTTCTTGTCTCTGCCATACCTAATAATAATAATCTTATTGTTCTGAACCTGTGATTTCATTGCAATGAGGAACTGGAAGTTCTTTCTGACAATGGTGGAAACTCCCTCCACCTTTGGAGATTAAATCACCTCTAACTTAAAATCTTCAAGCACTGAAAGCCAAAGCAATTTGCCTATAGTCACAAAGCTGGGAAGTGTCACCCAGCCAGCAAGTAACAGCATTTCACACTGATGTAACACTTGGTGGCTTGCAAAGTACAACACTGCTGTGAAGTGAGTAATGTTAATATTATCCCCATTTCACACATAAGGAAACAGGCCTAGTAAATGATCACATTAAAACTAGATCTTCTTACTCAAAGTCCAACGGTCTCTCCCCTCTTCCATGCTGCCTCCAAAGGTCTGAGAGGCTATTTGGAATTAAAATTGAATGAATCAGCAGTTTGGGTTTTAAACAAAGAATGTCTGCCGAGATAGCTGTTTGGTTCCTAGAACATGATTGGGCTATTCATAAGTGTTGCAAATTGGGATCTTCTCTTTTTTTATGAAGAAAAGGTATTTCATAGACACCAAATTTTCTACTCTCAAGATCCCCTCCGGTGCCCCCAGATCCAGCCTAGACATGCCTGCCACTCACACTAAGCAAAATTTCAGGGACCTCTCAAAGCTAACAGCCATTGGACTTCCTCTCTTCTCATCATCCTGTCACCCCTTTTTCATTGGACACATTTTCAAAAAAAAAAATTACTCATCCACTGGAGACAGTTAAGGTAAAAGACTCATGAAGTAGACTCCTACATAGCCCATGAAGAGCTCCAAATTATCCCAACCTCAATCCCTTTATCAGTATCATATTTCCTGACTAAATTGACCTACAGAACCAAGGTCCCTCTTAAGTTGAATCTCTGGTGCATATGAAATATCCTTTCTTAACCAGGTCCAAAGAACACAGATTTAGATCTGTAAGGGATCTAAGAAGCCATCTTGTCCAACACTCTCATATTACAGATATGGAACCCGAGGCCCCAAAAGGTTGAGTTTTCCAAGATTGTAGGTGGTAAAAGAGAGAACTGAGATTTGAACCCAGGTTGAAATCCAGGGATCTTTCCTCTGAACCAGATTTCAACTCAGGAACATAGTAATTGGTCTCATAAACTCCTGAAATCTTAGAACTTCAAGAGTCTTTAACTGTCACCAAACTAATCCCTCTATTTGACAAATGAGAAAACCAAAAGATCACAGTTAGTCAGTACCTACCAGAGACTAAAACCCATGTCAGTCAGTCCAAAAACATTAATAATTGCCCACCATATGCCAAACACTATTCTAGGCACTGGGAATTCAAATACAAGATGGAATTGTCCCTGTTTTCATTCTATTGAGAGAGAGAGAATGTAAAAAATATTCATAATTATTTTTTGAATGAATACCAGGCAGATGGGGGCACAAAGAAGAGCACCTGAGCGTGGAGTCAGGAAATTATCTTCAAATCAGGCCTCAGATACTACTAGCTATGTGATCTTAGACATGTCACTTAATCTCTGCCTCAGTTTCCCCATCTGTAAAATGGAGGTATAATAATATGTATCTCTCAGAGCTGAAAAGCACTTAGTACAGTGCCTAGTACTATGTAAAAGTTAATATTGTTGTTAGCTATTAAAATAAAGATAAGATAATCTGGGGAGGAAGGGCATCAGCATTTGAAGCAGGTAAAGAAAACTTTCAAGGGTTAGCTAGGTGGTACAATGGATAAAGCACCAGTCCTAAAGTCAGAAGGACCCAAGTTCTTCAAGCCTCAGATGCTTCCTATCTGTGAGATCCTGGGAAGGCCCCTTAATCCTGATTGCCTTCCAAAAAAAAAAAAAAAAAATTATAAGTAGGAGGCAGTGTTTGTTCTAAGTCTTAAAAAAAAAAAAATGCAAGACTCTTTGAGGTGGAAATGAAGGAAAGCATTCCAGGCCTAGGAGACAGCCAGGATTCAGGCACAGAAACTGGAAAGAAGGTGCTCTGTAAGAAAGAGTAAGACCAGTTGTTGGCCCATCAAGTATGGGACGAGTGTATAGTGAGACCTGAAACATAGATTGGGAACAGGACTTTAAAAGCTAGAGGAGTTTATATTTATTTTATCCTTGAAGTCTCCAGCCCTGACCCAGTACCCTGGTCTCTGTCCTCGGTGCAAAGTCCAGGTATAAGAACCATGAAGAGTGAACTGGCAAAATGAGCAATCAACAAGATTCAAAGAGTTCCAGAGTGTGCCTTCTAGCCTCGGTTACAAGTAGTTACCAGAACAATTGTTGAACAATAGGGAAAGGACACTGATTTCTACCCAATGTTTACAACCAGTGAGTGGGCTTTCTTCCAAAGCCTTTTTTCCTTCCTCCCTCTTCTATGGGCAGATCTGTCCTCTGTGGGAGGGTGACTTCAAGATCAATTCTGGACTTTAGGGATTGGGGGACTCGGAGTCAAGACACAATTTGG
The DNA here is from genome assembly GCF_902635505.1 of Sarcophilus harrisii. Taxonomy (NCBI): domain Eukaryota; kingdom Metazoa; phylum Chordata; class Mammalia; order Dasyuromorphia; family Dasyuridae; genus Sarcophilus; species Sarcophilus harrisii. The sequence continues at coordinate 255,042,955 of NC_045426.1, forward strand.
GGCTAACTCATTTCAGGGAGACTTTGGCTAAGTTTGGGAGCACTCCTCATGGACTTTTCAGCTTCCTCATTTGTGAAACTGAGGGTCAGGTGCTATTTCATATCCCATCAACCTCCATTGTTCTATGTTCTAAGGTCATCTTAACTCTGACATTCTGTGTTCTGTGCTCTAAGATCTCCTTCTTTTTTTTCCCTCAATAGTATTTCATTTTTCCAAATACCTGTAAAGATAGTTTTCAACATTCATTTTTGTAAGACTTGGTGTTCCAAATTTTTCTCCCTCCTTCCCTTACCTCGTCTCTCCCCAAGACAGCAAGCAATCTGATATAGGTTAAACGTGCAATTCTTTTAAACATATTTCCTTATCTGTCATGTTGTGCAAGAAAAATCAGATCAAAAAAGGGAAAAACCATGAGAAAGAAAGAAAAACATCAAGTAAACAACAACACAGTAAAAAATACTATGCTTCCATCCACATTCAGACTTCATAGTTCTGTCTCTGGATACATTTTCCATCCCAAGTTCTAAGATCTCTTTTTAATGATCATTCCTCATTCTAAGGTCTTTTTCACTTTCAAATCCTATTTTCAAAGGGTTCTGACTTTCTGGGCTTCTGTAAAAGATGCAGACAATACTGTCTCTGAAAGACAGCGAGCATTTATTAAACACTCACTACATCCCTAGCATGTGATAATCTTTGGGGATACAAACAGTCGAAGAAAGAGTCTTCTTTTCCTTAACTCATGGCAGGCTTGAAGTTGAGGACCCTGGAAAGCTGTTAAAGAAGCAAAACGGAGAGAGGCAGAATTCTCTCAGTAAATACTTAGGGAAATGGTCTTGTTTCTAATGGAATCCCAAATTCATATTCATAATACCTGGTCCACCAGGAGGGTTCCCGTAAATTCAAGTAGAAACAGGGGGTGGGAGAGCAGAAATAGGAAACCAGAAGAAGCCGGAGAGGTGAAAAGAGACAAACTCACAAGAAGAAGTTTCACTGTAGAAACCTCTGGCTCTATCCTCACTTCCAAATCTAAGGGCAGAGATGGGAAGGGCTATCCAAGTCACTCCGCCCTTACTTTAAAGTGAGGCAGAATATTTTTATGGTGTAGAAAAACTAAACAGAAAGAAAAAAATTGTTTCCTGTATGTTTCTGAATGCCTGGAGACACACACACACACACACACACCCATCTCCCAGAGTTCTAGCCTTAAAGGGACACATGCTCACACCCTTTTCCTTACCTTGGACAGAAAAGATACGGATGAGCTGAGGCAGGGGACTGCTGGATGCTCAGTTCCGGGAGAGCTTAGTTCATGGACTCTGAGCAGTCAACATGAACTCAGCCCAACCAGCTCTAGGGACTGAAGACAGAAGTTTTGAGTTCTCTCTCTGAAGTAATCTGACTTCCCCTTCCCTCCCAGAGAGAAGCAACCACTTCCTTGTGTGGGCGTTGGGGGATTGCAGCCCCAGCAAGCTGTCTGCCTGCCCTGCCTTGCCTCCCTCCCTCCCTCCCTTCCTCCTGCTCTCTCTCCCGCCTTCCTCCCCTCCCTCTCTCACTCCCTCCTTCCTCCCCTCCCTCTCTCGCTCCCTTCTTCCTTCTCTCCCTCTCTCACTCCCTCCTTCCTCCCCTCCCTCTCTCGCTCCCTCCTTCCTTCTCTCCCTCTCTCGCTCTCTCCTTCCTTCTCTCCCTCCTCCTGCCGGGCAGGGCTCTGCCAGGCTGCCTGTACCCTGACCACTTCCCTTCTTGCGCTTGGAAACACAGAAGGAAAGGTGTTTCGCCCTTCAAGTGCCTCCCAAGTCCTGTGCCTCCAAGAGATGCTAAGAAGGCTCATCAATTCATTCAAACCTTCAGCGGACAGCAACCCTGCCCTCTTCACTGGGTCAGAATTAGAGAAGTTTTAGCCTCTGCCCAGAGTGAGATTCTGAGACAAGCAACTAGAACACCAAAGCCACGTCTGCCCAGCTCCCCTTCCCTTCCCCCTGGAGTTTCATACCAGTGTGGACTTCCCAACTTGAGAAGTCTGTGGTTTGTGGTAGGGTTGGAGGATGGAGGGGATGGAGGGAGGAGGAACGAACAGGAGTCTTCTCATTCTTAATGCTCATCCCCTAGTAAACGGTAGCATGTGGAACAGTAAATAGAGAGCTGACCTCAAAGGTTTGGGTTCAAATTCTGTCACTAATATATGTTGGATATGTGATCCTAGACCAATGAAACAAATCTAAGCCTTATCCTTATTTGTTTATCTATAAATTGTTTCTCCACAGGAGAATATCTTTGAGAATAGGGACTATTTTTTTTCTTGGTCATGGTATCTCAAGTGCCTGCACCCAGTAGGTGCTGGAAAAAAAAATGCTAAGTTGTTTTAAAATTGAATTTAAAATACTACAATAAGATTTAGAGCCCGAAGGGATCTTGTCAGGTAATATAGTCCACTTCCCTCCACCCCACCCAATTACACAGATCTCTGGAGACTGAAGGGAAGTGACTCATCTATGGTCATACACAACCAATGAGCCCTCGAGATCTCTGACTAAAGGAAGTGAAGGTGAGAGGAAGGGATAAAGAGTAGGAGGAAGAAAGAAGAGGGGAAGGGGAAGTAGAAGAGAAATATTGAAAAATGGATGCTGGATTCAAATACTGAGTTTGCTATTTTCTACCCCTGTTATTCTGAGCTTAACAAATTACTTTTTCATGTCTCAGTTTTTTCATCTGTAAAATGAAGGAGTTGGACTAAATGGCCTCTAAGATCTCTTTCAGTTTGAAATCTCTGATCCTGTGATAGTGGAATCTAGAATTTTGAAACTATGTAGAGTTTTCAGAAATAAAGAATCATGGAATTTGAAAGCCTCCTAGACCTTAAAAGATTCTCTAAATCAGAGATTATCTGATCAGAATTTGGAAGGGACATTTTGCAATCCAAACTTATTCACCCTCAGGCCCCATTTTACAGAGGAAAAAACTGAAGGCCCAACAATACAAATAGCATATTTCAATGTTAATTGAAATTATCAATATTTTATGTCAATCTTTTAACTGCTTAATGCTTCAAAAATACATTTTTAAAAATCATTTTCTCTCCCACAGATTGGCCAGGAACCGGCAAAGATCAGGATCTCCCCTTGCCTTGGTTCTGGAGTCCATCACAGGCAAAGTCATCAGGGGGTCAGCAGTTTGAGTAAACCCAAAGATAAACCCTGAAACTGGCTCTTTAAATTAATCTGACTCCTAAAATTCATCCAAGGCTTAATCCCTCACATTCCTGATCTGTTTACCCTTTCTCACCATATGCAAAGCTGAGTTTTGAAGCAGTTGCATAACTCTCTCACCTCCTTGCTCTGGTCCCCGCCAAATTCCCTCCCTCCTAGGCCTGGCACACCCAGACAAGCCCCACACTCTCAGCTCACAGCTTCCTGTGGTTTCTTAGTGGCTCTTGTAGAACAAGATCCAGTGGACCAGACTGAAGGGTGGGGTAGGGCAAGGAAGGGTAGTCCCATAAAGGAATAACTGTCCCTTTCTTTCCATGAGCCTGGGATGAGAGGCCTTCTTTCCAACTGAGGTAAACCATAGGGCCAAAGGCTTCATAGACTTGGAACTATTCCTAGGCTCAAGTCAGGCACCTTCCAATACAGCCTACCAAATGTGCCTTCTATTCTACTATCCCAATTCAGGGTAACTAACTACCCACGGGACTCGAGGAAGCAAGCCCCTTCACCCAACACTTCTCATGCTTAGGATAAACACACAGTGGTAGGGAAGCTGAGTAGTGCCGTTGATAAAGCACTGGCCCTAGAATCAGGAGGACCTGAATTCAAGCAACAGACCTGAGGATGGATACATAACATAGATCCCCTCTGATCTCTGATGAGATGATTTCTGACTAGATAATCTTTTAAGGTCTAAAAGGCTCTGAAATTCCATGATTCTTTATTTCTGAAACTATATAGTTCCAAAATTCTAGGTTCCACTTCTGCTAGTCTTATCCCAGGATCAGAGATTTCAAACTGAAAAGGATCTTAAAGGTCATTTAGTCCAAACCCTTCATTTTACAGATGAAGAAACTGAGATATAAAAATGTGATTTGTTAAGTGATTTGCCCAGGATCACACAGGTTGAAAATAACAGCTAAGATTTGAGCCCAGCAGATATTTTTCTATACTCCTTTATAGACCTGGGCGAGTCACTTAACCTGGGTTGTCTTTTTTTTTTAATGGCAAAAATGCACGAAATCCACAAACTCAGTGTCCTCCTCAACTTTCCAACTTCCTTCCTCACCTTATGGCCAGTTAGTTGCCAACTTTGTTGAGAATATCTCCAAGGATTTATCCCATACTGACCTCTCTGTCTCAGATCTTTCCTATTCATCCTATGATGAGTAGTTTCAAAAGAAGTGTGCTGGAGTTAGAGTCAGGACATTCATGTTCAAACCTAGCCCCAGAAAATCATTAGTTATTTGACCTTTAGCAAGTTTTGTATTTCTCTGTATTTCAGTTTTTTTTCTTTCTTTTCTTCTTTTTTTTTTTTTTTTTTTGCAATTCTTCTAAACATATTTCCATATTTGTCATGCTGCAGAAGCAAAATTAGATCAAAAGGAAAAAAAAAACAAGCAAATAAACAAACAACAACAAAAAGTAAAAATAACATGCTTCGATCCACATTTGGGCTCCACAGTTCTCTCTGTGGATATGGATGACACTTTCCATCACAAGTTTATTGGAACTGCCTTGAATGCCCTCATTGTTGAGAAAAACCAGTTCTATAACAGTTGATCATCACATAATTTTGTTCTTACTGTGTACAGTGTTCTCTCAGTTCCATATAAGTTCTGCTCAGTTCATATAAGTCTTTCTGGGCTTTTCTGAAATCAGTCTGCTCATCTTTCTTCCATAATTTAATCAGCCATTCCCCAACTGATGGGCATCCACTCAGTTTCCAGTTCCTTGCCATTACAAAAAGGGCTGCTACAAACATTTTTGCACATGTGGGTCCATTTCCCTTTTTTATGATCTCTTTGGGATACAGACCCAATAGAGATACTGCTGGATTAAAGGGTATTCACAGCTGATAGCCCTTTGGGCATAGTTCCAAATTGCTCTCCAGAATGATTGAATCATTTCACAACTCCATGATTTGTATTAGTGTCCTAGTTTTCCCACAGACTCTCCCACTTTTATCATTATTTTTTCCTGTCAGCCAATTTAAGAAGTGTGAAGTTGTACCTCAGTTTCTTTATCTGTAAAATGAGGGCATCATTTTTCATGGCCTTTAATGTCACTTTCTATGCTAAGTCTATGATCCTATAATTTTTAGGAAGAACAGGTCTGATCATGTTGCTCACTTATTCAGTAAACTTCAATGGCTCCCTATTACCTCTGGGCTAAACTACAAATTCTGGTTGACATATACAACCCTTCAAAAACTGACTCCAACCTACCTTTCTAGCCTTATTACAAAATTACTTCCCTTCACAAACCCTACACTTCTATGAAACTAACCATCTTCCGGTTCCTCATACCCAGCACTTAACTTTGCCCTGAGGTCTAGCAAGCACTCCCTTTCACATCTCTCTCAGAATCCCTTAGTCTCCATTAAAACTCAGCTCAAACATCACCTTCTATCTCTCAGTTGCTAATACCTTTTTCCATCTTCTTGTTATTTAGTTGTATTCCAGTCATATTCAACTCTTCATGACCCTATTTGGGGCTTTCTTGGCAAAGATACTACATTAATTTGCCCTTTCCTTTTCCAGTTCATTTTACAAATGAGGAAACCGAGGCAAACAGGGTAAAGTGATTTTCCTAGGGTAACACAACTAGTAAGTGTCAGAGGTCAGGTTTGAAGTCAAGACTTCCTGACCCCAGGCCCAGTGCCATATCCACTGTGCCACATAGCTATCTCAAACTGCCCCATCATGCTCCCAAATTCCTAAATCATTGTGCATCTATTTTGCTTATATCTGTATATACACATCTCCAGGTATCCTGCACAGGGACTATTTCAATAGTAGTTGCTTGAAGCTCTTTTTGTATTGGCAAAGATTGGAAAATGAGTAAGTGCCCATCAATTAGGGAATGACCAAATAAGTTATGGTGTATGAAAGTAAAAGAATATTTTTTTTTATAAAAATGATAAACAAGTTAATTTTAGAAAGGCCTGGAAAGATTTACATGATCTGATGCTGAGAGAAGCAAGCAGAACCAGGAATACATTGTACACAATAACAGCAAGAATATGCGATGGACAACTATGAAAGACTTGGTTCTTCTCAGTGGTTTAGTGATCCAAGGCAATCCCAATAAACTTTGGATGGAAAATGCCATCTATATCCAGAGAGAGAAATATGGAGACCGAATGTAGATCAACACAGGCTAAGTTCATTTTTTTTCTTCTGGCTTTTTTTTTTCCCTCGTGGTTTTTCCCTTTTGTTCTGTTTTTCTGTCCCAACATGATTCATATGGAATTAATGTACCTGTACAACCAAAAAAAACAAAAAACAAAAAACTGTTGCTTTACATATAACTGGGGAAAATGTTTAAAAAGAAAGAAAAGAATAGTAGTTGCCTGAAAAATGTTTGGGCAGGTAAGTGGTGCAGTGGATAGAGTTCCAGGACTGCAGTCAGGAAGATTCATCTTCCTGAATTCAAATCTAGCTTTAGACAGGTACTAGTTGTGTGACCCTGGGCTTGTCATTTCACCCTGTTTGCCTCAGTTTCCTCATCTGTAAAATGAGCTGGAGAAGGAAATGGCGAACTACTCCAGTATCTTTGCCAAGAAAACCCCCAATGGGTCACAAAGAGTTGGACACAACTGAACAACACAAGAAAAGAAATGTTTGTGGAAGAAGTGAAGAAGCATTTATTTATTAAGTATCTACTATGTGTCAGATACTAAACTGAGAATTTTACAAGTTTTATCTCAATTGATTCTCACACAACCTTTGGAGATAGGTGATTAAACATTTTGGAAATGGAAGAAAGCTTCCCAAAACACTATAACAAATCCCCTTTTTATGACAAATTCAGTATGATTAAATGAGAATGGAAATTTCCTATGACAATAGGTCCTATAGAAGGGGAAAACCCCTAAATGGGGAGGGACAGTGGAGTCCAGGGGAGAGAAATCTCATCATTTGAGACTGTTGCTAGGGAGAAAGGAAAGAGGCCAGGAAGGGAAGGAAATCCCATGAGGTGTGGCCAATGTGGGAAGGAAGTTTACCGTTTGGTACCTTCCTGTTTTAACTAATATTCTTGTTAGTTAGGTATTGAACTCTGTAGTTTCTAACTTCTGAAGGATTATAAGGACTTGGTAGCAAACTGCAAATTTTGATGTCCTGAGTCAAAGTCTAGGCTGCTCTACCTTAGTTATGCTTCTGACCCTTTCAGCAAGTCATTAATCTTTGCTTCTCAATTTCCTCACCTATAAAATGGTGATGATAATTCAGCTTTACCTATTTTTCAGGTTTTTGGGTGATAATCAGATAAAACTGAAGGAAGAAAGTAAAAACATCATTCCAATGCAAATGCCCATTGCCTTTATATTCCAAATAATTTAATTTAATATGCATATTTAAATTATAGTGAGCATCTATCATAGAGCAAAGGCACTAGGCTAGAAGGATGGAAACTTCTAGGGGCTTACGTTCTACTTTGGGAGAATAATCAAACAAACAGGAAATACTTAGAGTAATATAAATATGCTAAATGCCAAATGAATGAATCTTACAGACAGCAAGTACGGAAAATTCAGAGAGAAAGAATCACAGCTTCCATGAGAAGGAAGAAACCTCAGATATTATAGTCCAACTCTCTCAATGTACACATGAGGAAATTGGAGTTTGGAGACTGGAAGGGCCTAGTTCGTGGCAGAGACCCAGAGATTTGAAACCAGGACTTTTACTGCCTGATTCAGTGATCTATCATATATATATATATAGTCATATACATATATTTCCCTTTCACTGTAGATATAGAGTTGTCAGTCCTCTATCTATGAGAAAGAGAGGCAGGGAAGTCAATTAAGAATGTGATAATCTTAGAATAAAGTTGAAAATCTTGATTATCTTTTAAATTTAAAAAGTTTGTGTGTGAATGCCATCTACAAATTTTATTTTCCATGGAGTTTTCTCTTAAAATGGGCAGATACCTTTTTTTGTGCTTTGGATGGATTTTTATTTATACATACTATTTTTATTTTTTAAATTTTGAGTAGAATGCCTATTGATTTAAGTGCTTATGTTAATTTCTACCAGCTTTGCTTCTAGGCAAGCAGCAAAATAAACTTTTCATCCTTTAAAAAATAAACAGCATGATAGACTGAGCAATAGGAAATTAGGGCCTGATTTGAAGTGGCTGGCAATTATATGCATGGAGATAAGGGGGATGTATGGAAGAAATATTTGGAGGTAGAATTAGCAAGTGCACAAGGTGGCACAGTGGATAGCATGCCAAAATTGGAGTCAAGAAGATCTCATTTCAAATCTAGCCTCAGACACTTATTAGCTGTGTGATCCTGGGCAAATTAACTTTACCCTGTTTGCCTCAGTTTTCTTATCTGTAAAATGAGCTGGAGAAGGAAATGGCATATTATTCCAGCAGCTTTGCCAAGAGACACAACAACAAATTTAACAAGGGAGTGTGGTGTAGAGGAAAGGGTGCAAATCAGAGGATATGAGTTCAAATTCTAGGATTTCCATTTACTGCCTTGGGCAAAATTTAAACTTAAAAGTTTCCTGTATGATTTCTGAGAGGCTTGGAGAGACTTATATGAACTGATGCTGAGTGAAGTGAGCAGAACCAGAAGATCATTATACACTTCAACAACAATACTATATGATGATCAATTCTGATGAACATGGCTCTCTTCAACAATGAAATGATTCAGGCCAGTTCCAATGGTCTTGCGATAGAGAGCCGTCTGCACCCAGACAGAGGACTTTGGGGACTGAGGGTGGATCACAACATAGCATTTTCACTTTTTTTATTGTTATTTGCTTGAATTTTGTTTTTTTTTCTTATTTTTCATGTTTTGATCTGATTTTTCTTGTGCAGCATGATATTTGTGAAAATATGTATAGAAGAATTGCACATGTTTAACATAAATTAGATTACTTGTCATCTAGGGGAGGGGATGAGCGGAAGGGAGGGAAAATCTTAGAACACAAGATTTTATAATGATGAATGTCAATAATTTTCCATGTATATATTTTGAAAATAAAAAACTTTAATAAAAAAAAAGTTTCCTGTAGCCATGGTCTCTTAGCCAGTGTTGTACCTTGACAGGTCCTCTCAGTATATTTATTTCAGACCTAGTTCTCTCTCATACTCTCTGAACAATCTATGTCTCTTCTCAACATTTTATCTGAGAGGCTGTTTGTTCTAACGTTGAGTTTTAAAAATCAATTTTCTTTATACAAAGATTCTTTTTCTTCCTCTTTCAACAACTAAAATTTCATGTAACAACAGGGGCATTTCCATACATCTTAAATGAGGGGTAGAACCAGATGGTTTATTGCTTGATCCCTTCCCAAGTATATTTCTATGAGTCTAACACCTTGCACTCCCCAATCTAAGGCTCAGGGCCTCCATCCTTATCTCCTTACCGCAATCCTTAGGCCCAAATTTCTCTCTTGATAGATCATATTCCAGCCCCCGAAGATAGCTGTTCTCTCCACCATACCAGCACAAATGATTCCCTCAGGGTCACTGCCTAGAGCTGGTTTCTGACTATTAGCATAATGAAATCTCTAATTGTGACAAACCAAACTTTCCTCAAGAGACTCCACCAGCTTAATTACATGGCAGGTAAATGAGACCTTCCTGGAAAGGGTTTACTTTGTTTGACTGGGGACCAACAGATATACACAAACATATGTGGAATGAGGAGGGAGAGATTTGGCTCTAGAAATCTGATCACAGATGATGAGGTGTTGATTTGTTAACAAAATGTTAATACTTGGATCATGAACTGCTTTCTCTGACTGAATCAGAAGGGGGTTGAAAATGGGCATGTTCCTGGCAGGTTTTAAATGGCTAAATCTAAGTCAAGCCAAATTGACTACAGTATGTAGTAGCAGAACTAACTGAAGGAGATTTTTCACTCAACAGTTGGAGTTTGTTCAGGAAAGTAAAAGGTATGAAAAGAATGGAGACACACACACTGTCCACATAAACATGGATATAGGAAAGCAGTTACTCAAAGTTGGAAGCAAATTCAAGGCCCATGAAGTGACCTTTGGCAGCAAAGAGAAAAGCTGGCTCTGGACTCAGGAGAGAGTTAGTTGATCTTCACTGCCCTGTTGAACAATTCATCCAAAAGAGATGCTACAAGAAAAGGGAGTTTCATGAAGAATGAATGAAAAAAATATTAAGTATATAGCATATGGTTTGAAACTGCAGTGTATACAGTTCTAGAGGCACAAAAACTCAAAGACCATCCCTAGCTTATATTCTTTTTTTATGATAACAGGAATATACAATTTTATTCTAAGAAGATGAAGAAAGGAGGAAGAATATTAACTCTTTCAAACAATTCCATCTTCTTTTTTTTTTTTGGTGAGGTAATTTGGGCTAAGTGACTTGTTCAGGATCACACAACTAGCAAGCGCTAAGTGTCTGAGGTCAAATTTAGTGAACTCATGTTCTCCTAATTCCAAGGCTGATGCTTTATCCACTGTACCATATAGCTACCCCTAGACAATAAAATAAAAATTACTTTGAGAGATGGAGACATGGAAGGAAACATTTAATTTCTTTTTTTTTTTTTTTTTTAATAAAGGCTGTGATGTATTTAGTGGAGGGAATTCCTGGTACTGAAACTCTCTCAACTAAAATGTATGGCAATTGCTTTGCAATTTATAGTCTTAGAGTGTCTCTTGGGGATACTTGAAAGTTAAGGGACTTGCCTAGAGACACATAGCCTGGCTTATATTCTAATGGGGGGAATAATATGTATAGGGGAGCAGCAGAAAGGGAGGGATTTTTAATTTGGAAAATTATGGGGTTACTGAATAAAGCCAGAGGGAAATAAACTCTTTCCAGAAGCAATGATAGAATGGATTTGAGTATGGTTTCAGAATTAATGAGCAAGGGAGATTGGAGATGGTGTACATGAGGTAGTATGGTTATAGTTGTTTGTCTTTCATTCTCAAAGAGGGCCGTGACATCAGGGAGGGGATGCCATGACATGCAAGGGAATTGGATTTAAGTGAGGAGGGCTGGGCAAGGTCACCTGCCTCACTTCCCCCTCCAGATTTGGGACCAGTGGCAAGATAAAAATCAAGATGATTGGAGATGGCTCCTCAGTAGCATGCTGAGGAAATGGCCCTCAGCAGCAGAGGGATCTGTGGGTGGAGCCAAGCCTGGGTATAGTGGGTAGAACCAACTCTATTTGGGTGCTGAGGTAACCACCAACTAAGACAGCAGAGTCCCAACATGGTAGTTCCTGTTTGAAAGAGCTAATTCCCCTGGGGGATGGTCTAGGTGACAGATTAGGGGGTGAGGAGGAAGCTATGAAAAGACTTCAAGTATATGTAATGAATGGATTAATTAAAAGAAATTTATTTGCATCCTTACTATGTGCAAAGCATTGTGTTAAACTCATGGGATACAAAAGCAAGACAGCTTCAGGGAACTCATACTCTCATGGGGGAGACAACACATATATAAGGTTTCAGCTGCAAGTCAGATGGAAAAATGCATTGTTATTTCTAAGGCTCTTGAGTTCAAGGTTCTGGGCTCTCTCCATTAGAACCTGAGGGGAGATGGTGATCATGGGAGTGATGGTAGTTTCACCTACCTGGCATATGCTGCTGCCTCCTGACCCTCTTTCTGAGGGGACCTTGCTGCTTCAGCTAGCCTTGGTTGGCAGGAATTGCCTTCCCGGATGATGGCTGTAAGGTATGGACTGGCATATTTCTAGGAATCCAGCCCTACAGGATATCCTGAAACCCATGGAATCATGATAATCCTTCAAGAAGTTAATGATAAACAAACTTAGTTGAACCTTCCACATCATAATTTTCCTCATCAATTTCAGTATATCATGGGTTGGCATAAAAAATCAAATGGAAATTTTGTAGAAACTGCAGATGACATGAGACTGGATATGAACTCAGGTCCTCCTGACATCAGAGCTGATGCTCTATCCACTGCATCACCTGTCTGAATAATGCTTTTAAATGCATAAAATCCACAGGATTACAAAGGAAACCATATTTAAATCCTATTAAAATACAGTTGTCAGAATATTTAAAAAATTCACAGACCCTCTGTTAAGAACCTCTGATTTAAAATCCAACTCTTTTTTTCATTTATTATCTATTTTTAAGTTTAAAAAAATCTTTTGTACATGACTTTTTCTCCACAACATATTCCACCCCAAACTCTGCTATCCTTTTACAATGAATGAAAAAGCAAAAGGGGAGTTTAGCAAAGCTAACTAATGTGTCAATCAAGTCTGATATTATTTACAGTATTTCATATCTGTAGTCTCCTGCAGACAAGGTAGGTATGTCTTCTCATCTCTTCATCTAGAGAATATTGTACATAGTAACAGTAATCCTTAACAATAATCAATTATGAAAGACTTAGCTATTTTGATTGATACAGTTCCAAAAGACTCATGATGAAAAATGCTCTCCACTTTCAGAGAAGTGATATGCTCAGAGTACAGATTGACATATGTATTTTTTCTTCTTTTTTTTTTTTTTTTTTTGCTTTCACCCCACACACATCACGGCTAATATAGAAATATTTTGCATGACTTCATATGTATAATGAGTATCATATTTCTTGCCTTTTCAATCCGTGGGTGGAGATATGATAGGAGAGTATTTGAAACTAAACATATATATTTTTTTAATTCACAGACTCTAGATTAAGAACTCCTGCTATATTTCTCTTGGATATCAGACCTTATTTTATAGATAAGGAAATTACTAATTACTCAGTAAGTGATCTTGGAAAGTAATTGCTTTTCTCTAGACTTCAGTTTTGAGAGAAATGATTATTAATAAGCAATGATTTGGGGAGATCCAGAGTTCTCTCTCTTTTTTCTAAAGTCCTCATTTCAAGACTCAGCCTCTGAAAGACAGGATTGATGATAGCAGAGAGGAGTAACATTCCCTTCTAGGTATTTCTACCCCATCCAAATTTACAAGGAATTTAACTTAAGGGGAAACTTCTAGCCCATTGTATTTTATTCAGGTTTAGGTCAGGGACAAAGATCCTTTGACTAGATTTCACCAGAGTGAGGGTATCTTGGATATAAATGCATATCCCTCTATCCCCTTTTAGAGTAAGTCCATTTCTTATAATAATATTCATTCTTTCATTAATTGTTAATCAATCATAGTTAATTTGTTATGATTCTTATAAGGTGCTAAGTCACTGGAATTGATAGGCACTCTGGGAGATTCAGAAGTCAGGATTCAGTCTGGGATATTCGCAAGTCAGGATTCAGTCCAGGAGATTCTCAAGTCTAACCCACAAGCCCACTCTCGGAGGAGGAGCCAAGATTCATTCCAACTTCCACCTTTGTGCGGGCTGGAGGCTTTGGATTGGGAGGATGAGAGGCTGAAGCTGGCAGAGGCAAAGGACTAGCGGCAAGAGCTCTCAGAACCAATGAGAGAGACAGGTCTCTAAGAAAGTTAACTGGGCTATTTTGGAAGAAACAATAAAGGACTGGACTTTAACTCCTGGCTGCATTTGAGGTGATTATTACATTAAACTGAAAGGAAGGCTGCTCCCAGAAGCTCCCCAAGAAACCTCCTCCCAGAGAACAATTATATTTTAGAGAAGAGAATATTACATTTTGGTGCCTAAATGTGGGATAGACATGATCCTGATCCAGTGGAAAAGTCTCTTTGATCCAGAAATTAGGGTGAGTACAACAAGAAAAGTTTGTTAAAAAGCTAATGTAGAATTTCAGCTGAAATGGGACAAATGTTTAGAAAACAGCCTGCTTTTTCTCTTCAAGAAAAATGTTTAGAGAGCATTGTCAGGGTTATGAAAAGCCAAAGTTTGATTATAATTTGGGAGCAGATCACCGAACTTTTAGAAACTGTACAGTACACATCTCCTTGGTTCTGTATGGGAAAAGAATTGGATCTAGAGGAATGGAAATTAGTAGGAGAGCAACTTTGTCAATCCTACCATAAAAATGGACCCAACAATTTCAAAAGACACACTTAATACATATAATTTAATACAACTGGCTTTAGGAAATTATATTAGTGTTAGAATAAGGAAAAAGAAAAAAGAGCAGGAGGGGGAGGTGCCAACTAAAGTAGGTGAAAAGGATGAAGAATCAGATAAGAAATCACAGCAGAAGAAATTAGATCATTCTCAATGCCCTGACCTCCCTCCCTCAATTAACCTTTCATGGGTGGAGAGAGAAGGAGGAGGGGGAGAGGCAGAAACACAAAGAGAACCACCTATGAAGCAGCCTATGACAAGATTAGAAAATGCATTGGTTAAGGCAAAAAATGAAGGACAGAATGTATCTGATTTAATAAATGCATGCCCTGTGATTGAAGAGATTGACTCTTTAGGTCAAAAAAGGAGAAGATATACTCCTTTTGATCTGGAAAAAATTAAGTTTTTGAAAAAGGGTGGCACTCTTTATGGGTCTACATCAGATGTTACTAGATAATTTGTCTTATGAAATCTTAACCCCAAATGATTGGAAATCCATGGCTAGGACATGTTTAAAACCTGGACAAAACTTGCTGTGGCTTTTGGAGTATCATGAATTATGTAGGATTCAAGCCAGAGGCAATAGGCAAACAGGAGTTAATGTACAAATCACTTTTGACCAACTAGTAGGTGAAGATCATCAGTATGGAGAGAATTCAGAACAGATTAATTACCCCATAACAATGTATGAGCAAATTTCTAAGGCTGCAATAAAAGCTTGGAGATCTCTCCCCAAACAAAAAGATCAAGGGGAAGTCTTCACAAAAATAGAGCAAGGTCCCAACGAACCCTTTGTGGATTTTGTGGGACGTTTGCAGATAGCTGTCACAAGAACCATTGGAGAAAATGCAGATACAAAAATAATGACCAGACAACTGGCTAAGGAAAATGCCAATGAGGTTTGCAGAAGAATTATATGGGGACTAGACAAAGATGCTCCTTTAAAGGAGATCATAAGACGCTGTGCCACAGTGGGCACAAATGCTTATTATATACCCAGACTATGATGAACATGGGAAGACAGGGTCCCTCTTGGCAAGGCACTCTTGGCATTCTAGAAGTGATTTCTAGAGTGATTTGTCCATGTTTTCAATGTGGAAAACTAGGACATCTGAGAGCTCAGTGTAGGTACAGAGATGTGAGAGGACAGGCTGAGAGAAACCCAAAACCCCATGTCCAAAATGTAACCGAGGCTTCCACCGGGTCTCAGAATGTAGATTGACCCAGGGAAATGAGACGGGGGGCCCAGCCCCAAGATATCATACAAAAGACAGATGGGGCATGATGGCAGCTGAGTTTATACCCAGAGAGTCTTTAGAAGGTCAGGACTCTGATGTGATCAATCAGCTGAAAAGCAATCACATGGCAGAAAGGGATTACATGATCAACCAACAGAAAGCAATCAGATAGCATCAAGGGATTACAATTGGGGAGAATACAGGCTTTTTAAACCAACAGGGCAGTGTCCAGTGCAAACAGCTCCAATGTAATTGCCAGATGATGAGGAGAGATATAGAAAGTGGTAAATAGAAAGGAATTAGATAGGTTAACTGCTTGGGAGAAAGGGTTTGCTTGTATTTTTACAGACAGAGAAAGAAACAACAGATGGGTGGCAATGAGCACCTGGAGAGAGACAGAAAAAGAAAAACCTGGAAACAAAGGAGATGACCTAAGAACAAAATCTGCAGGAATCATTGGATTCCCTAACACAAGATTAAAACTGTTGAAGGACTTGAAAACCAGCAGGAATCACTGGATTCCTTGAGATGAAAAATTGTTGATAAAGACTATTGCAGGACTTCAAAACTTGCAGGAATTATTGGATTCCTGGCACATGAACTAATGGACAAGAGATTCCTTTTGGACTATTTCTAGGACTTATGGACATGTTATAAATTCTCATGTTGATTCATGTTATTTGTTACCTCACTACTAGCCTGTGTTACTATGTGCTTATGTAATTTATGTAATTATGTGTAATACCTCCCATATTGATGGATTTATGTATACCTGTTTCAAGTGAGCCCCTTCAGGAACCCGCTAATCTGATTTGATTTCCCATTTCCTTTGGTGTTTTCATCTCCCTTCCTGAGAAGTCAGGGAGGGCGTGATCACCTCCTTTTTATGATGTTTTCACTTCTTTTTTGAGCAGTCAGGGAAGGCTTGATCACCTTCTTTTGGGGGGTTCTCACCTCCTTGAGAAGTCAGGGAGGTCATGACCACCTATGTTCAAAATCAAAAGAAAGCGGGAGATGTTAGGATTCTTGCACGGTGCTAAGACAGTGGAATTGATAGGCACTCTGGGAGATTCTCAAGTCTAACCCACAAGCCCACTTCGGAGAAGGAGCCAAGATTCATTCCAACTTCCACCTTTGTGCGGGCTGGAGGCTTTGGATTGGGAGGACGAGAGGCTGAAGCTGGGAGAGGCAAAGGACTAGCGGCAAGAGCTCTCAGAACCAAGGAGAGAGAGAGGCCTCTAAGAAAGCTAACCAGGCTATTTTGGAAGAGACAGTAAAGGACTGGACTTTAACTCCTGGCTGCATTTGAGGTAATTATTACTCTGAACTGAAAGGAAGGCTGCTCCCAGAGGCTTCTGGAGAAACCTCCTCCTAGTGAACAATTATATTTCAGAGAAGAGAATATCACATTAATTGACATCCAGTCTTCCAAGACATATAAACTGTGGGCTCACTGTCATAAGGGGTCCTTGGCATTCAAGAGTGTCACTGACCCTTTTTTTGGTAGTGTGTCAGTATTATTAATAGAATGCTTAATTTTCCTGAAACTATATCTTTCAAATTTTTTAAAGTCAGTTTCCTCCTTTGTTAAATGAAGACATTAATTATCTTTAAGGTCACTCCCAGTTCTAGAATTCTATGAAATCAATTCCTAATTACTTATTCTGACTTTCAAGGCCTTTCCTAAACTAGCCTCCTAGTATTTCCTCTGATTTATTTAGGCTTTTCTTCTCAATGTCTCCCATACATAACAAGGTCATTGCCATCTGTACATCTTTACTCAGACCTGCAATGCTGCCCAAACTCGCTGTCTATTTTGAGCCCTAACCATCAATGGGGATCTAGGCCAAGGCCCATTGCTTCCCTGACTTTAGCCCTTGTTAATCTTGTCTCTAAGTTCCTACCACATAATCAGCAAATACCTTAGTGATGAACCATTCTCTGATTATTTCACACCAGCCTTGTTTCCCAAGCAACCCTGCAGGCTCTCTGAAAGCAGGGGTCCCGTTTCTTTTCTTCTCCTTTGATTTCTCTTCAGTCTATGACCCTGCAGGCACCCTCTTCTTGATGCTCTCTTCTCTTTAGCTTTTGGTGACTTTGCTCTCTCCTGGTTTTCCTCCTATCTGTATGATCAAGATTTTTTCATTTTCTTTGCTGTCTGCTGGCAGAGGGAAGTCTCTAAGAATCTATCCTGGGTCCTTTTTTCTTTTCTTCTCCCTCTAATAGTGTTTCCTTGTTCTTATCAGTTCCCATGATTTCAATGATCATCTTTATACAAATGATTCGGATACGTTTGTCCAATTGTAACCTTTCTAAGTAACCTTTAGTTTTGTCTATCAGATATCTTGAAAGTGACTGTTCTATTAAGATATTAGACTCAATAAGTCCAAAATGGAACTCATTATCTTTTCTACCAAATGCCCTCCCCACTTCTTAACTTCTACCAAATGCCCTCCCCCTTCTTAACTTAACTATTTTTAATTATGATAATAATTTTTTAAAATTTTCCAAATACATGCAAAGATAATTTTTAACATTCATCTTGGTAAAAGGTGTTCCAAATTTTTTCTCTCTCCCTCTCCACTTCCCCCCATCCCCTAGACAGCAAGCAATTCAATATAGATCAAATATGTTCAAGTCTTCTAAACAAGTCTTCCATATTCATCACACTGCATAAGAAAAAAATCAGATCAAAAGGGAAAAAAAAAAAAAACATGACTTTTCTATAACTATAAAAGGCACCATCATCCTCTCAGTCACTAGGTTTACAGTATGGATGTCATTCTTTCTCTCCACCCCACCCCACCCCCATATACAAGCTATTGCCAAGCCATGTTGATTTTTTTCCCCTGAGGCAATTGGGGTTAAGTGACTTGCCCAGGGTCACACAGTCAGGAGGTATTAAATGTATAAGATCACATTTAACTCAGGTCCTCCTGACTTCAGGGTTGGTGCTCTACCCATTGCACCAACTAGCTGCCCCACTAAATTGATTTTTACTAATGTTTCTCTATATACCGTCTCCCCACCTTGAACCTCTCCTGTGACTTTGCCATCATCCTGATAGAAATTCTCATCTTCTCAGATCTACATGATTGCAATAGCCTATTGGTTGGTCCCCGTATCTCAAGTCTTTCTCATTTCAATCCACCATCTTCTCAGTTGTCAAAGTGATCTTTCCTAAAGAGAGAGTCTGATCATTATTCAAGAAACTCCAGTGGCTCCTGATTGTCTCCAGAATGAAATATAAAATTCTCTTTGGAATTCAAAGCCCTTCAGAATGTGATCCCTTCCTATCTTTCCAATAGGTGGGGACCAGTAGGATCTTCTTATATTTTACTCACTCCTAGTCTACAGTCTGGTGATGCTGACTTGCCTGTTGTTCCTGGAACAAGAAATGTCACCTCCAAATCTGTTGTCATTTTCATTCTCATCTTTGACTGGAACGGCCTCCCTCCTCATTTCTGATTTCTAGCTTCCTTCATGTCTTAGCTAATAGCTTTCTCTGAGAAGCCATTCCTGTTCCCCTGTAAAATCGTTGCCTCCTCTTTATTGATTTACTTCAGTTTATTCTATATATAGCTTGTCTGTGTGGGACTCAATGGATAGAACACAAGACCTAGAGTCAGGAAGATCTGAGTTCAAATCCAGCCTCAGACACTTACTAGCTGTGTGACCCTGAGTAAGTCACTTATCCCTGATTGCCTCAGTTTCCTCATCTATAAATGAGCTAGAGAAGGAAATGGTAAAGCACTACAGTATCTTTGCCAAGAACATCCCAAATGGGGCCATGAAAAAGAATCAGATCTGACTGAAATGGCACAGCAAAACATGTTTGTATATAGTGATTTTCATGTTATCTTCCTCATTAGGATGTGAGATCCTTGAGAGAAGGGATTGTATTTTGCTGTTCTTTGTATTCCTAGTGTTTAATCCAGTGCCTGGGACCTGCCAGGCATTTTACAAACGTTGACAAGGATGCTGAGAGATGAGAGAGTGCAATGAAGATGAAACTTTTCTCCTTCAGGGACAGATAATGGTCCATTTTGGCTAGAACACCAGCAGCTTAAAATATATAATGTGAAATAACGATGGAAAAGGAGGTGTGGAAGAATTTAAACATCAGACTGAGGAGTTTGGGTTTCATCTTAATGTTAATATGAAATCAATGAGGACTTTTGAGTAGAGAAAGAACACTGTAGGCTTGTGCCTTAGGCAAAATTTGAAAACTTAATTCTCCTGGTTTGGCTGTTTTAGCAGAGGAGCCCCCCTCTTCATATCACAAATTACCCTCATGTCATTAAAATTATGGACATTTATTTTAGTAGCTATGTAGAGAAGAGCTGGGGGAGAGGGAAAGGGAGGCAAATAGTTATATTCCAGTAACTGGTGATGAAGGGCCTGAATTAGGGCAGGGATTGTGAATGGAAAGAAGGCAATAGATGTAAGAGATGTTATGAAGGTAGAGTTTCTCAACCTGGAAAAGTACAGATTTATTTGTTAAACTGTGTCACACTGGATTCAATGACTAAGCTGACTCATTCATTTGTACAAAACTGGTGTCCTGAAATGCCTTTCAGTTTGGTAAGGTAGATTTCTGAATGCTAAATGGCTGGCTGAGTATATAATGTATTATTGACCAATACAAAATCATTAGCCCCGATACACACAAATGTATTCTAGATGGACGCCAACATGGCCACAGATGAATGTAGAGTGTTTAAAATAGCTCACAAGCTGAATCAGAATATACATATTATGACTACCAAAAAACTACTATATATTAACAATATTTGCCCAAGATTGAAAAGTGAGGAAAGGAAAACAGAGCAAATAAAATACCATTGTTAATTATTTTGTTAAAACAGCCATTTTTTAATCAAAATACAATTTGGACATTATGGTTTTATGTAGGAATTAACTCATTTTACTTTTTCCTCATTTTCATTAAGGCTTGTGTTTATAATTCTCTTAAAAAATAAAAAGGCTGACCCCTCTGAAAAAGCCAAGTTTTAAAGAAATCAGGATGAATACAACACAGAAAAACCACGAGATAGTATCTGCATACAGAACAAGTCATCTGATGTTCCAAGAACAATTTGGAATGCTTTCTTTGTATTCTCATAAGGCAAACTTAACCCAGTTCCCTGAAATGAGGTTTCAATATACTCTTGAAATCTCATTCCTGGCTAGACAACTGCTGTTGCTCCCCATTTTTTGGGCCAGTTGCCTTGAAAGAACGATTTCTACCAGTAAAATAAAGATGAGTGGAAATGAAAAAAAAAAAAATTTAAGCCTTGAATGTAGATTTAAGAGACTTGGATTTGAATCCTGTTTCTGATATTCCCTTAAACATATTATTTCACCTTTGGTTTTCTAATTAGTGACAATGAAGCAACTTAAGATATACTTTATTGGCCTGGTGTGAAAAAGAACTTAGGAAAATTTAAAGCACTTCATATGTGTGAATTCCAATTACAGAACTTTAGAGATGGGGATGGGGTTTTAGAACAGAGAATATTAGAATAAAAACAATTCTAGAGACTATTTAGTTCAATCCCCTGATTTTATGGATAAGGACACTAAGATTCATTTGAAATGACAAGGTCTTATTCAGCTGCCAAAGCAAGATCACAGTAATGACATCTATTTCCTTTGGATGCTGTCCACAGGGGCCACCAATGTCCCAGAAAGCTAGATTCCAACATAGTTCCACATTAATTAAAATGCTCTACATAATTTGAGTCTGAGACATTTCAGGAGTCTGAGTTGCTATGGAATTAACTACTAGGTAACATAAATCAAGATTTCTGACCAATA
This sequence comes from Sarcophilus harrisii, assembly GCF_902635505.1. Classification (NCBI taxonomy): domain Eukaryota; kingdom Metazoa; phylum Chordata; class Mammalia; order Dasyuromorphia; family Dasyuridae; genus Sarcophilus; species Sarcophilus harrisii. The sequence goes on from NC_045426.1 coordinate 255,064,202, forward strand.
CCACTCTCTAACGAGTCCTCACTCCCATGTTCATTTCTGGTCAATTCTATTGACATGATTGAGCCCATGTGACCTTGGGAAATTTCTTCACCACTTTGGGCCTCTGTCTCCTTATCATCTTGTAAAACAGGAGAACTAGGATAATTGGCCACCAGTTCTACAAGGGCAAGGGTTTTTTCTCCAGGTGTGAACTTGCAACCCTAAATTTATCTTTCAGTCAAAGCTGCATTCCATAAAGGCTCAATGATTTTACACACACACACACACACACACACACACACACACACACATTTAGCAAGCCACAATATATCAATCAAAGTGAAAGGCATTTCAGGATACGTTCTATATAAATAGATGAATCAGCTTAGTCAACAAATTCAGTTTAATAAGTCTGGCTTTTATGGCTCTAACCTGTTTCATTCTCAGGTTAGATGGTTAATCATCAGCCCTGATCGTTACAGACACATGCTCTTAGTATCATCCTTTCCAGGACTGAAAGGGCCATCTTGGAAATTAGCAGCAACCCTAGGCCAGAAAACCTTCACTGTTTTGGTTATGAGAACACTGGTTAAGTCTATTCTCCTCTCGGTCTGTTTTCTTATCTATAAAATAATGGAATTGGACTATTTAATTTCTAAGGTACCTTCCCATTTCTAAGAGTTCATTTCTTCTTGTTTTCTTGCCTTATTTTATCAGCCTTCTTTAAAAAAAAATCCTCCTGGTCACTTTCCTTTTGACTAAGCTAATATCCTTCCTCCATCCTTTTTGAAGTAGTTTTTATTTTTTTAACTTTTTCCACTAGGCACATTAGCTCTTTTCCCCCATCAAATGGACTTAAAGATGTATTTGTTTAACCTACTGGGGGAAGAACTGGGGGAAAAATATAATTATAATACATGTAATTAGGAAGCTTGTGATAAGGGGTAAAAAAAAAGCCAGGGAGATCAGAAGGTAAAGATAAGGATGAGAGCATTTTGTGCATGGGAGACAGCCAGAGAAAACACCCAGTCAAGAAATGGAATGCCTTGAACAGGACTGGATCAAAGATTATGTGTGGGGGAGTAGGGTGTAAGACTAGAAAGTTAGGAGGGACTAAGTAGTGAAGGGCTTTGAATACCACAGTATTTTTAATTTAATCCTGGAGGCAATAGAGAGTCATAGGAATTATATTGAAATATATTGAAATTATAATGAAATTTTTAAAAAGTCACAAGACAAATACTTCTTATATATTTTTTTTATTTTTCTAGCAGACAACTTACATAAAATCCCCCTTTAATTTAGAGTGACAACTTTCCACAAAAAACTACTTAAAGAGCAGCTTTGGTCAAGAATGGAATGAAATAGCCAATCAAAAAGACATCACTGCTGATTTTTTAAACCAATACATTCACCAATTATGTTCAACAAAACAAAAACAAAACATCTGCAAGGGATATTTTCTCAGTTTTGACTTGTGGTAGTGTCTTTCCCATCTTCATGCAAATGCTGGAGCTGCATTCTGTCAAGTATCTGTCATGCTAGAGAATGGAAGTACAGCTTCACATGATTCGTAGCCCCTGGATCGAAGACTCTAAAGTCTGCACAGAAAAGAGAAACTCAATTAACTAATCAGTTTTATAGGGTAGATCTGAAAATTTCCAAAGAATCTCTTTAATAACTTCCTAAATAGGATTATGTCTACACTCTTTAGCTTTACATCAAACAATAAGTATATTCAACATAGTAAATACAATGTTAAGTACTAGGAGATTCAAAACAAATAAGGCACATTCCTTGTCCTTAACAGTTAAATGAGACATATATAAAGGGAAATACATAAATTAGAACATGTCAAATCTATAAAGGGAACATGAAATAACCAAATAAAAGATCAAATCAGAGAAAAGACACTTTAGCTATGGAGGTAAGGTAGAGATGAGGATAGTGCAGCATTAGAGAATCAGGAAAGGCTCCAATGAGGTAGCTAGCATTTAAGTTGGTCCTTAAAACATGGGTTATCAACAGGTGGAAATGGTAGGCCATTCTCTTATTGCTCCCCTAAGAACCTTTTGATCCAGTAAAGACTAGTATCCCTACAAAAGATCTTGAATTTTGTTACCTCTTTTTCTATGCTTAAATTGTTACTTTTGTCTGGAATGAATTCTACTTTATTCCACTAAAGAAAATCAAGTGGACCTCAAGTCTTATTTTTTTATAAAGCCTCTCTTGACTAGCCTCAGTTCTTTCCTTATGCTGAACTCTTACAGCACTTACTGGTCAGTAGTATTTGGTACTTGTCATATACTACTGTTTTGGATTATCATTTTTCTTTTATATGTTTAAGTCTTGGAAAACATTCTATCAATGAATTTTTATTGACTTACACATACACCCATACATAGAGTTATACAGAAAACATGCAGCTACATAAATGTACACATGTTCAGATAATACACTTCAAAATCCTAGGAAGTGATGAGTTCTCCCTCAATGCTGACCCTAGTGCCTTACACTCAACAGAGATGGGTTTTTTTTTTTTTAATTTCATCCTTTCTACTTTCCCATTACCCTAATGCCAAATGCTGCCTCTCTGTTCCACCTTTAGGAGCTTCGTACTTTGTGGTGAAGATGTGGAAGGAATTTGTCCTGAAGAACTGCAGAAGCATGAATTGCAAGACATTTGAGGTGGGACTAAAATATCATCAAAAGTCCTGTGGCAATAGTTAAATATAAGGTTATCTGAGATCCTCTGAGAGGAAGGCAAGTGATCTCTAAAGGGAGGAGATGATGGTAGAGGTATTTTATGTTTCTGCCTAGATCTTCTTAGGCATTTATTTATATTTTTGTCTTTGTTTTCTAAATTCTAAAGCTGAACTCTCACTGGAAACAAAGATATATAGCATACAAGTTTACAGGTAATGACCAGGTTATACAAATGTTTTAATTCTTTTAACATCTAGAGAAACTAAACAAAGCCAAACAGAAATTGTGTATGCAGTGTGTATGTGGGGTGTGTGTGTTGTGGAGACATGTTCATATATTTAAATTAGATTATAAAAATAGATTAATTATAAATTATAAAAATCTTTCTACTAAAAGAATAAAATGAGGACTACAAAGATTCCTCATAAAGTTAAAGCTTTTAATTGAATCACATCTAACACTTACTATATACATTAGAAAATTTTTACTTGATTTTAAATATGGTTAACATTGACCCAAATAGTTAGACAGTACTACCATATTAATGACAGTTTATGATTTCTATTATCACTACTACAACACAGACAAAATGTATTATAAAAGTCAAAGAATACCTTGAAATCCCAAATTGTCATTGCTCCATCAATGCCAGTGGTGCAAAATTTGCGGCAGTCTTGCTTGTCCACTTCATAAATAGACACTTGGCTGAAAAAGGAAGAATAAAATGAGGGACTTCAGGCAATGTTAACACTGTAGCAGTGATCAACTGCTATATTCAATCTATTCTGCAGCAAGTCAAGCTTTATGGCTATTCAAGTGAATGAGCTATTCACCAATTCTAGAATATCAGGTTTTCCATCCAAATTGATATCCAGCAATTTGACTCAGAAAACATCTCAATTTTTTTTTTACTCTCAGATCTCTGACAAAAATAATGAAAAGAAGAAAAGTTAATTTAAAGCTGTGTTTCATGGATTTGTAGATAGGAGGCTCCAATGAAGCACCTCAGACTTGTTTCCTTGGAACAAGAGGCAAAAGTGTTGGAACAAGTAGATTTCTAGCAAATCCAACAAAGAATTTACTAAAAACCTAAAGAATCATGATAATCTATTTCACATGCAGTCTAAAATGCCAGAGTTAGAGCCAAGGGCAAGATCAAAGAAATAACTACAACAGCAATATTTTAAATCGATTTTTAGTAGTTCAGATTCCATTAGACCAGAGGAAATAGAATAAGACTTGAGGTGAAAAAGTCCAAGCCCTAGTTTTGCTCCTCACTAGCTGTCCTTTGGGCAAACTATCTCTCTGAAGCTCATTTTCTTCATCTATAAAATGGGGGTAACAATACTTAAACAATTTACACAATTGTTGAGAAACTAAAATGATATAAAGAATGTGAAAATGCTTCCTAACAGAAAAACTGTCAATGTGATTTTTCTTTTTTTTAATTTTATTTTATTAAAGCTTTTTATTTACAAAATATATACATGAGTAAATTTTCAACATCAACCCTTGCAAAGCCATCTGTTCCAAATTATCCTCTCCTTCCCCCCCATGCCCTCCCCTAGATGGCAGGTAGTCCAATACATGTTAAATATGTTAAAGTATATGTTAAATCCAATATATGTATACATTAGATATGATTTTTCTAATCTGATTTAGTACGAAAGTTGGCTATAAATAAAAAAAGTAAGGCTCAAAACATTAAGTCATCCCAAATAAATTTATGATACTAAACTCCAACCCAATTGAGTTTGTGGCCATTACATCAGTAAACAGTATGACAGTAAAGGCAGTACAGTACCAAAGGAGAAAAGAATACCGTTGGAAATGAAAGAATTCATCCTTGCATTCCTTATTATCAATACCAGAGCCTTAAAATAATCTTTCTTCCTTACAAACTCTTTCAAGAAGAGTTCAGATTTTAAAAAGAAAAGAGCTATTTCCATCTGACAGGATTTCACCATTTAAAAAGAAAATACTGCACTCTTAAAAATTTCAGGAGAGGCAATAGGGTCTATTTCTCCTTTTTGGTATGCAATCTGCATAGAACTACATGGAAAAATATGCTAAAGCCATTTATTTTAAAGGGCTTTGAGAAGTGTAGTTTTAAGATGAAATAGAAAGTAAAACATATTCTTTCAGTTTTCACCTATACTCAGCAATAATAATTTTCAAGCTACTATGAAGTCTGTCTGCTCTATCAAAGGAGTTTGTGGAGCCACTTAAACTGCAATCATCGGTGGCATCAAAGAATGGGAGGGTTTAGAAGGGACTTAGGGGACAAATTATCTAGCTTACTCCTCCTTTTTAAAAAATGAGGAAACTGAGGACAAGTCACACAGCAAGTTAAGGCAGAATTGTAACTAGAGTCTCTTGACTCCAAATTCAGATATTTCAAATTTCTTCAAAGAAAAATCTAGTGTTTGCAATCCATCATAATATTTGGGCTTGAGAGAACAAAAGAATAAGACAGAGAACATTTTATGGCACCCAGGCTTCTGAACACTGATTGAATTTGCAAGGAAATTTCTTTCTTCCCTTTAACCTCTTATTTTGCTTGACAAAATTCAAGTCTTCCCCACAAGTCCTTAAAGTGATATGTCAAAAGAATTATTTGCTTTATCACAATGACCTTAATGAATTAGTTTTTTTTTTTTAATCATCTTTTGCTCTTAAGTACAAGGAGAAGGTTCAAGACTAGACCCATGATTTCACTAGATTTGGGAACACCTGGGTGAGAAAATATGCTCTATCTACATAGGCCAGCATCTTTTTACAGTCTTAAGGAATTGTTTAGGGTATTCAGAAATTAAATGTCACTCGCTAAGAATGTGTAAGAGGGAACCTTGAACCCAGGTCTTCCTGGCTCTGAACCTAGCTCCCCATCCACACTATACCACTCTACACCTCATCCACAAGAATAAGAAATTAAAACCCATAACCAAAGCAGTAGAATTATTTCACAATGAGCAAAGTTATGACATTGTACCCATGATTGCTAGTAAGAAAACTACCAAAACAGTGGACTGAAGCTTTTAAGCATTGGCTTTAGTTCTGAAAAATATCTGACATAGCGAAATCATGCTGATAGGTTCCATGGCCTTAAAATTTTGCTGCATTTCTTTCACAATCTTCATAATGAATGGGTTTTTCCTTTCATATCTTAAAAATCAAAATCATTCTGTAGCTTAGTTACTGTAACCTGAAATTCTCAAGTGAGTAAAAATCAAGAAGCAAAGAAATGTCTTTTAGATGAAATAAAGCTAGTTTATGTGGCATGAGATGGGAAGATGGAGAAGTAGTGCATTACACAAATGACATCCTCTCTAATAAGGTTGTATGCAATTGTTTAAAAGTTTCTAGCCTCAGGATTTGAAAGAGACAGGGACTGATTCCCAGTGACCCTTGATGATTAGCACCTACGTGATACTGTTTTGGTGTAGTGTTTCTAGAGCAGTGTTGCGATCCTCAGTCGTGGCTCTCTTATCCATGTTGCGGAAGCGCTCCATAGCAGAGATGTTGCGCTGGATGCTCTGTTTTGGAATGTCTAATTTGGAGACGAAGGTCAAGGAGCCACGGTCATCATAGTTAAACAGCATTGGGCAGCAGTCATGGCCCTGAAACAAGACATTATTAAGACCATGGAAGGTACCATCACACATCTAGCTGACTGCTAAGTAGAATATTCATTTTTAGCATTTTTCACTATTAAAAGCAAACACAATTTTCTCTAAAGGGCTTTTGTGCATTGTGAACAGCTTCATAATGTAAGTATTATTCTCTTGCTGAAAAACTACAGAGTGCCACAAGAAAAAATGAAAAGAGATACTTACAGCAGCCACCACGCTATTCTCAGAGACAAACGACACACTCAGGAGTGGGAGGAACTCTGTTTTCAGCTGTGAAACCCTGAACATAAGAGCACTTATTAAACAAGAGCTAAAACTGACTATATGGCTTCTTTACAGACACACATGATAACAAAGAACCTATCTATCAGGGACTTCCAAGACACAAGCTTAGGTTGAGTTAAAATATCAACACTTTAAAAGAATTATAAATATAAGATAGATGAGTCCTGTAGTAACTTTCTTGGAATCATAGGAATTTAGAGTTTGAAGAAACCACAAATCCAACTCTTTAATTTTACAAATGAGCAAACTGAAGACCACAAAGTTTAGGGGACTTGTTCAGAGCCATATAGTCTATCTAAGGCAAAATTTGAACCCAGATCTTCCTGACTTTAAGTCCAGTAGTCTTCCAATGGCTTCCTATCATCTAAGAGATAAAATTCAAGGTCATTTCAGCATATTATTTCTCTTCCCCCCCCCACAGAGGAACCCTCCATTCCAGCCAAACAACTTTATTCATTGATCTATAAAAATGCCATGTGCTTTTCTAGCTCTTTATTTTTGCTCATCTTGATCACTCTTCTTAAAAGACTCTTCTCTCCATTTAAATCCGATCTGTCCCATAAAGTCCAATCTAATTTCTGTCTCTCCAAGGCATGTTTCTTGATTACTCTAGATAAAATGGCCTTTTTCTACCACTAAATATGGATGACACTTATTTGTATCATTTATTTGGAATTCAATCTTATACAGCCTGCTGTTAGCAAATTTTCATGTATCTCTGATTGTATAAATTCCATATTACCTACCAAGGCAGTTTACATATATCAGATACTCAATGTAAGTTTGAAGATTGACAAGGATCAATCACCTGATTTTACTCAAAAAAGAGTACATTCTTAAAGATCATTTTCAGGTGCTGGATTAATATTCTACTTTTTTATATTCACTGACATCAGATTTTTTACTAAATGAAGTTCTCTTTCAAAGAATATGACAAAAGTAATAAATTTGTATTTTTAATAAAATATTTAAGGGCTCATTATGCATATTAAAACCACCTGCATTAAGATGAATAAAATCTACTACATCACAAACATTACAGCATCATTACTTTTTTGAGAAGCATTAAAAACCCTTTATTCTGGGTAAGAAAAAAAAAAAACTCCCAAATTTGAGACTATATTACTACTGTGCCAGTAGAGGGAACCAAAGTTACCCAAGAATACTGATCTCTATTTTAATTAACTGAAATAGAATGTAATGTTATCATAAAGAACTAGATAGACTCCCTTGGGAATTTGTGTTTATCAAGACAAGGCAAAAACTGACAGAAGAAAAGAAGACTGAATTGTTTTTCTTCAATTCCCCAACAAACAAATATGTAAACATTAATCCTAGTCATAGAGAACTTAATAACAAATGGGCTCATCATTATTTAAGTTGTTCCAACCTACCCGAGAAAAAAAATGCATCAAAAATTTCAGAGAGTTAATTGTGTTTAAATAAATGTTAAATATTCACTTATTAAATAGGGCAACACATTATCATTCAGCAGATGATATTTAAAATTGTCTTAAGAACCAATATGGCAGAAGGGAAGATGTATGAATTAATATTAATAGAATAAATTAGCTATTTTGAAGGAATGCTTACTGGTACCAAACCAGGCAAGTTTTCAAAAGAATTTTCAATGGTTCTTTGATTAGATATTGTTTCTGACTGTAGGAACATAATCTTTTTTTGAAGTCCAAATTTAAAAACATTTTAAGTTTAGCTGTTACCTAGCACAAGTAAGTCTCAAGGACTTAATCTGTTGAAAATTTCCAAATTCAAAGTCTTCAGTTTTTTCTGCAATTTTAAACTAAGTTATAGTAGCTCAACTGCATAACCTAATAAGGGACCTGTTTTTGACTTTCTTTCTCATTTCCCATTTCCACAAGAAAAAGGTTCCAGAAATGGAAGATACAATATGTTGAATTTTTTAAAAAATAAAGAATACTTACATCATGTTTTTGGAGGCATCAGCAACTGAAACAGTACTATCATGGCTGACCCAAGCGAGGCGGTTCCCACTGGCAGAGAAACTAACCCCATGGACCCAACCACCACTTCCAGTACCACCAAACTCTGACATCAGCTGACCAAAAGGCATCTTGGTACCCCATGGAGTACTGGCTGGCTTTTCATCAACTTCTTTAATGTAGGCAGAAAAAACTCTATAGAAAGTAGGGAAAAAAAAAAACACAAAACTACAAATGAAAAAGAACATATCTAATACCTCAAATTTATGCAACTTTTTAAGATTTACAAAGTATTTTACTGACAATAATCCTTCAAGATATAGAGTATTTCCATTTTACAGATGGGACAATTTAAGCACAAGGAGGCTAAGTAACTACAGTAAGTGTTGGGGGGTAAGACACCTGAATCCCCTTTTCTTATTCCAAGGTCTTTACCATGCCCCAAAACCTGTATTTATATATACAAAACCTTACATTCTGCAAATCCACACACCCCTTCATCCTGCAAAAGTACCACATCAATGTTTCATTGTGACATGGAGGTGAACCTAGATTCTTGGTCAAGTTGCCAATAGTGCAAGATCCAGTAGGTCATAGCTGAAAAGATTTTTGGCTATGACTCAAAGTTGGCTGTGTGTGTCAATCAAGACTAAATTTGGGGATGGTCATCACAAGGATGGTTCAAAAACTTGAAATGATGATGACAGCTAGCAGCAAAAAGAAAGAACTAGTCAACTCTTATTTAGCTTGCCTTTTTTTTTTTTTTTTTTGCCTCTGTACTGGGAAGAAGGGATAAAAATAATTATCAGATAACAAGAAAGTAAGAAAGCATCTAGTTTCCTCAACGAGTTCAAGTCAGTTAGGCCAGGATATATATATATATCCCAGAGCACTGAAAAACCTGACAGATGTAATTGCTGCCAATGATCTTTGAAAATGTTGGAGAACAGAAGGTGTACCATGAGAATGAAGAGGGAAAAATATTCCGATTTTCAAAAAGGAGAAGGAGGTGGAATCTTCAAAGTACTGGCTGACAGATTCCTAGCAAAAATTCTAATAGAGTATTAGAGATCCTTTTTGAGCATTTGGAAAGGATAACAATGAACAGTGACTAGCCAGTATGCTTTCATTAAAAAAAAAAAAAAAAAAAAAAAAAAAGTCATTCCAGATTGATTAAACCTGTTTCCTTTTTGTTAGGATTATCAGATTAGCAAATCAGAGAATTTCACAGATGTTTGACAAAATCTCATGTTATTCTTGTGGACCAGATGAAGATATGATCTCATAATGTGGACCAGATCACTGGTTCACAGCAAACATATATCAAAAGATCAGAATAATGGTCTAAGCTTTACTATCTTGATGAAATTTAACAGGAATAAATTTAAAGTCCAATACAAGTTTAAAGATTCAATTATACAACTATAGCTAACAATTCATATGAAAATCATTTGAGATCTTAGTGAACAGCAAATTCGACGCAATGTAAAAAAAACTGTTTGTTGAGGACCTATGATTTCATTAGGACAGAAAATTTCCAGCATGGAAACTCCTTTCACAACTGCAGATCAGCAAGCTGAATGCATCTTAAGAGCTGCTTAGGCACTAAAAGGTTAAGTGACTTAAAAATGGTCACAAAGCCAATCAGTAATGTTAGAGACAGGACTTAAAGCCAGGTCATTTCAATGAAAGCTGGCCCTCTAGCCACTATACCATACTGCCAATCACCACTGTTACACAACAGCCAAAAATACTAACTTGGTTTTAGGGTCTCCTGAGAGAATTAAAGGGACCAGAACATTTTATTTATTTTATTTATTTATTTTTTAGAGGTAATATTCTACTTTTATTTTTTAAAACTTTTCCAAAACATATGCATAGTTTTCAACATTCACCCTTGCAAAACGTGGTATTCCAGTTTTTTTCTCCCTCCCTTTCCCTACCCCCTCTCCTAGATAACAAATATATGTTGAACACGTATGATTTTCTATACACATTTCTACAATTATCATGTTGCACAATAACACTCAGATCAAAAAGGAAAAAATGAGAAAGAAAACAAAATGCAAGTAAACAACAACAAAAAATTTAAGAATACTATGTTGGGATCCACACTCAGTCCTCACAGTCCTCTGACAGGATAAAAATGGCTCTCTCAATCAGAAGACGACTGCTACTGTAAAGGGACCAGAATAAAGGAAGTAATGCACTGCTTTACTCTCTCTTTTTCAGACCATATCTGCAGGACTGCCTTCAACTGTCATTGCTACATTTGAAGGATACTCAACTTAGGAAATGTCAAAAAGAGACACCCAGGAAGTTGAAGAGGGAATGTAAACTAATAACGAACTTAGGATATTTAGCCTATATTAGTTAAGACCTGGAGGGGGCAAAAGAACAAGGCAATCAATATCAAGTAATTTAGGAGTAATAACATGGAGTTAAGACTTAATTCACTTGTGTCCAGAGGACAAAGCAGGAGCAATAAGTAAAGGTTGCAGAAAGGCATATTTAGGATGAAATTTAGAAAAAATTTCCTAATAACAGGAGTCATCTAAAAGTAGATTAGCAACAGGGGACAGTAGTGAAGTTTAGGTAATTTAACATTCACTTTAGGCAAACTTTACAAAGTTGCAGAGAAGGTATCAATTGTATTGGTAGATGAGAGTTTCCTCCATACAAGGAGTCTCTCCACTCATAAAATCAAAGCTCCAGTTCCAATCCCTAACTTATAAGCTGAACGGACTGTTGTAGGATGCGGCAGATTTCCTCTACCTGGAAGATCTTCAAACAGAAGTTATTTAACTACCAAAGAATACTATAGGAGAGAGTCCTTTAATTCTTGGGTCATATCAACTCTCAAAAACCATTTAATTGTTTGGAGGAAGGGGAATGGGAGGGTTCTAGCTTGGGGGGGTGGACAAGGATCCTTGGAAGTAGTACCAAAGTACACATATACTTATGAAATTCAGGAATATCTAATATTGGAAAAAAAGAGCTAGTATCTTAACATTTGAAAAGAATGAGAGTTCCATTTAAGATCAAATTTAATAGTGGAAAGTTGTGAGTTAATATGAATTCATCTAAAGAAATATATATACACTCTCAATTTCAAAAGCAAACTAACTAGCCTAAATAATTCCACAGTATACTCTCTCATTTATGTTGATTTTAAGAATCAAGGGGAAATATCCAAAAGAAGGTAACAAGAATGTTTTGATTCAAGGAAATAGGGATGTTTAAATTAGAAATGAGAAAAAGGACTTAGCAGGAAAACAATAGCTGTTTTCAAGTATTTGTAACGTCTTGTTGAAGAGGGATTAGACACATATGAAACATCCAATCCACAAATAAAGCTGGAACCCTTCATCAGTTTTCAATTTGAAAACACAACAAAGGAATCCAAAACTTAAGGGCAGGTCACATGAACAAGAGTATCTGAATAACAGATCTGAATAACAGAACATTAAAAAATAAAAATGTTGTAAAGGGAATAATTCCATTCCCTCCCTTTTATTTACATTTCAAACTTAAATGTCTGCATTTTTCATGACTCAATCTGCTTTTTTCCTACATTTTAGAACATTCATCCACTCTCAAAATTTAGATTATTACAGATTACAGATTGAAGGGACCTTAGAAAATGAATCTAATTCTTTCATTTTAAAGAAAACTGAAGGCCATGTTTTTGAATCTAAAACTTGACCCTAAACTTTCTCCTGAGCACTAATCTCAAAGATCTAACTGCTTAAATATGACTTAAAAATCAATTTGTCACACCCAAACTGGTTTTCTCCTAAACCTGCACCTTGTCCCAATTTCCCTATTTCTGTCATTTTTCCATTAATTCAGCTTCTGAACACTGAAGTCATCTTTGATGGCTCTTTCCTCTCTACTTGAACCTTGTTAATCATCAAATCCTATTGATTGTTCCTCAGTAATACATTAAATCCATCTTTTTCCATTCTCATTGTTAGCCATCCATTCTTTACCCTTATTAATTTATGCTTGTACTTCTGCAAAAAATTCCACCCCCTTCCACCTCAACAGTGAAAGCAACGGGGAGCAGGAACAGTCATTGTGTCAGAGACTGAATTAATTTTACCTTGAGCTATGATGTAAGAACAATAATGAACTACTTGTAATAATCAAATGGAATGAAACTAAATCCAGAAAGCCATCTATTTCAAAAGATAAAACTTCTTTGTTACACTTTAAATCACGTGTGCTATTCTGTATTTGCCTTATAATGTGAACTAAACTCTATCTTGATAATCATATTTTTAGATCTGTTCTAACAGAAATGTAGTGGTAACTATTCTCTTTCTCTTTGTTAGCAATACCTATTTTCAACTTCCAGAGAAGCTATGACATTATGCTGTATGCCCCAAACAATGGTAGCTGAACATACTGTAGGAACAAATCAAAATTTAGAAAACCAGTTAACATTCAAAACCCTAGAAAGGATTCTGAAAGATGACTGCATAGCTCTATGTTAAAACAAGAATTCACCAGATGAGCCAAATTTAATTGATGTTCACTCAATTCCCTGTTATTAAATCTGGTTTTAAATTTTAACAAGCATTCTTTTCAAATAATAATTCAAGAATAGTGAATAATAGCTGACTTTTTTTTCCATGTAACCTACTGGATCTCTCACATCTTTTCTATTCTTATATATTCCAAGTAACATTGTTTTTCATACAAGGGCAAAATTCAAAACTTCCTGTTTCTTTGTCAGTGATATACTGATCAAGTTTAAAAAACAATTATATTAGTATAAATCTTGCAAACTATTACCAAACTCAATTGCATTTCTTCTGGTTTTGTCCTATGAAAAATAAACAATGTACTATTTTAAAAATAACAGTACCATTTTATTAATTTTTCATATCATAGAGGTGATATCACAGGGACCACTGCCAGGGATGTCATACTAGAAAGAAAATGTTAATGTCAAAACTTTTTTTCCCCCACTATTATCACCCATATTTTCTGATAATACTGGCAGGAAGATACTAAAAACAAATATAGTCTAAAGAAATTTGGATCCTACTCTATGTTACTACTTCCTGATTTTAAGTTTGATAATATAAAATGAGTTAATACCTAGTAAGTCCATTTGAAATCTGCACATCAAATTTAGTTTTTTCTCACCTGCATTTGAAGTCACAAGATCCAGCAGCCAATAAAACATTGTTGGGGTGCCAGTCCAAACTAAGGACAGTAGAACGAATTGGCTTTTTAATGTGTTTGCTCACCCACCTAAAGCCAAAAAAGATAACAACTTACATATATACACCAAAGAAATGTCAAACCACAGCTCCCAAATATTACATACGTCTACCAAGCAGATAACATCTAAACATGAATTTCACATTTGCCAGTGTGATTAGTCATTGTGTTGACAAGAGTTCCCAAGTCACTTGAAGATATCTGTCTTAATAATAATGTTGTTATTGTATAAATTCTTCTTCTGCTTCTGTTGACTTCACTTGGCATCAGTTCATATGTGTTCAAAAATATTTTATTCAATTGCATATGTTTAACCTATATTGAATTGCTTACTATCTTGAGGAAGATGGGAAGAAGAGAGGGAGAAAAATTTAAAACACAAGAGTCTTGCAAAGGTGAATGTTGAAAATTATCTTTGCATGTATTTGGAAAAATAAAATGATATTAAAAATAAACAAACAAACAAAAAAGAAATATTTAAAAAGATGAGCACCAAATAACATAATAAAAATTAATTTAGTTAAATTCTAACAGAAAATTACTGACTACAAAGAAGTAATGTTCAGATCAGCTGCTATGCATAGTGAGAACGACTTGTTAGAAGAAAGATAAAAATTGATACTTAATTTTAAAATAAAAAGAAAATGTGTTGTATAACTGAAAAAATTCCAACCTGACCTAAACAAGTTATTGACATTTTAAAAAGGGAAAGACACAAAAAACAGAAATTTACATGGATTATCATTTTTACTAAAAATGTTAACATGTAAATTAATTATCTTGGTGAAAAGACCAAAAGATCCTAGAAATACTTCAGTTGGTAAACTAATCCCTTACCAAATAAAGAATTGGCAACCAAGAATAATATAAACTAATCAGAAAAAGCTTTATGGAGAGAATAGTAAAAGACTGGAACAGTGTTGTACTTCTATGAAGGATTTATAGGAGAACATAGAATGAATACTGATAAGAAAGGACAAGAATTATATATATATTTGAGGAGAAAACACAAATGAGACTGACAGATGTAATGACATTCAAGCATTAAGATTCACTAATTATCTTTCTCACTAGTTATCTGTCTCATTTTCATCAACAAATCTTAACAAATCTATTTCATAATCTTCCATCAAGCTACAATTCTATTTTCAAGGGAATAATTAAGATCTGCTCTGTAGTAGAACTTTCTTTCATATGTTATTTCCTCTAATTAGTGTGAACTCCCATAGAGCAGGAAATGTTTCACTTTTTTTTGATCTTTATTATAAACAAGGTTAGGTATTCCCCAAAACTACTGCATTTAAGCATAAAGCACAATGCACATATTTTAAATTAAAGCAACACAGTAAGGAACAAGATACTGAACAATACCTAATATCATTTGAGGTCTCCGGGTTGTTAGTCATGTAAATTAGCAGGCTATTATAAATTTAAACAAAAAAAACCCAGTAGATTAGAAGTCAAGACCAAGATCTTTGTTTACAGTTCTACCAGTAATTCATGTGATCTAAGCAAATCAATATCACTTCTTCTCACCATAGTTTCTTCACTTGTTAAATGAAGCAGTTGGACAAAATGATTTCTAAATTCTTTTAGCTTTACATTTTAAGATCCCATCAAATATCATTTTACAACTGAGGAAAAGCTTCTGAAACACAGAAAATTTGAAAACAGAGTACATTCAAATTACTTTTTTCACTCTGTTATCCAGTAAAAAACCCTTTTCATTCAAAACACACTAACTTGAAATCTGTGAAACTGTAGACCAGCGCTATGAAGTTTCTCCCTGAAGGTATTCATTAAAGCAAATCTCCTTAGAGACAACATTCTGTTCATTGTGCTTGAAAAAAAAAAAGGTATATATTTTATAACTCAAACTGGTACAATCAGTACAAACTTTGAAAATTTTATTATAAAAAAGCAAGAAGATAATTCCCTTCCTTTGCAATGCCTAAATACACCAGAAACAGCAAGGCTGTACAGTGCTAATTTTGGCTAAAACACAAACACTGCAGGTTACCACAAACCATTTCCAAGTTGGAGGATATTTACTACCATTGCTAAATGTGTTTCAGATGGAACAGAATTGTTTTCTTATCACAGCAAACAGGAGAGAATGGTTAAAATAAGTTCTTTAGCCATACAATAAATTTCTCTATTTTGACTGGCTCAGTTTCAAATGATTTATAAAATACAACATTCACAAGTGAATTTTCACTGAGATGGTTTACATACTAACATGACAAATAAAATATATTAACACATAATGGGTTAGGAAAACAATTCAGAATCAACCCAGAAATTTAAGAGGATAGATGTGGGGAAAAGGAAAATGTTCTAACACTTCTGTGGGCCTCTGAGTATAATGAAATCTGCAATTTATAAAACAGAATAAGAAAATAGTATCAGGCTTATAAAACTGTTATTTGAAAAGGATGAGAGAGAACAGAAGTCTAATTTTAGAGTGGAAACAAGCTTGTAGACCAAAATACACAAATGGATGGTTCTGCTGTGAGAAAGCTATGTGTGGACTGATCAACCATACATACTCACAAAGAAAAATATCTTAACAGTTTATGACAAATTCCAAAGGGGAAATATTTTCCAGATTAACACTCAGTTTTTTCCATAAACCAATTCTAGACACTGTGCCATATGAGCCTCAGAATATCATATAGGATTCAAAAATAGGTCAGAATGTAAAAGTTTACAATTTTATTCTCACTTCTTATATCTAAATACTACTTACCAGTCATTTTCAGATTCAAAGTAGCACACAGAAATCAGTCGAGCTCCACTACCTACAGCAAATTTATTCTCTAGGGGAGACCATTTCACAAAAGTAGCTGCACGATTAATCCTCAGGATGACTAGGGTTGGTTTCCAGATGCCATCTTTCTGACTCCAGACATAGGCATTACGGTCTGCACCACAAGTTACAATTCGATCACTCTTGGGAGCCCAGTCAATACCTGCAATTGAAACTTCATATCAATGTCTCAAAAAAGTTGACTGTGTCAAACTAAGCATAAAAGCTTCTAGTATTATCTTAAAACACAGTGGGCATTCAAAACTGACTACTTATACCAATAAATGTGAACAGTATGAATTATTTCATTTTTTAAAAAAAATCACATAATGGCTCTAATGGGAAAAACTATCTATAGGAAACATATCACATTAAGGACATTTTTATATAGAAACTTCCTTTATCAATGTAGACTGCAACTCAGTCTAGAACTTAATAGTCTTTTTTTTTTTTTTTTTCCTATTTAGTACCTTATTTTCCCCCAATTACATGTAAAACAATTTTTAACATTATTTTTTTTTTTTAAATAACTTTTTATTGACAGAACCCATGCCAGGATAATTTTTTACAACATTATCCCTTGCACTCACTTTTGTTCCGATTTTCCCCCTCCCTTCCTCCACCCCCTCTCCCAGATGGCAAGCAGTCCTATACATGTTAAATAGGTTACAGTATATCCTAGCTACAATATATGTGTGCAGAACCAAACAGTTCTCTTGTTGCATGATATAAATAACCTGGGAAGAAAAACAAAAATGCAAGCAGTTTACATTCATTTCCCAGTGTATAACTTAATAGTCTTAAAGAGTTGCCAGAAGCTCAGGAAAATTAAGTGACCTGTCAATAGTTCCACAGCTGGTAAATATAAGAGATAGGATTTGAGTCCAGGTTTTCCTGAGTTCAAATGCACCATTCTACCTATTAGGTATATTGTCTGTCAGAAGTTGCATTTAAGCTAAACTAAAGGTCTAAAATATACTGTGAAACTCCAAGTTCTTAAAAAAAAAAAAAAAAAAAAAAAAAGCAGAAATGACAGTAATGGTATCTGATAAAGCAAACTTCAAATTTTAAAAAAAATTGAAAAAGACAAATCAGGGCATTACATAATAGTGAAAGGGGGGAAAAAAAACAAAAATAGATAATAAATTTCCATTTCTACGCACAAAAAAATTTCATAAAACATTACCAGCAATGCAAAAAAGAAAAAAATATAGCAATGGGGATTCCATCACTCTATTATCTGAATGTGATAAATCTAAAAAAAATCTCAATAATAAACAAATCACCTACACGTGAAAAGAGCATCCACTGGCTTTGGAATCTGAATACCTGGGTTCAAATCCCATCTTTTAGTATTTACTCAGTTTCTTCATCTACAAAATAAGGGTGTTAGTTGGACTTCATGGCCTAAATCTATGATCTTATGTTGTAAGCTAACTAGGAAAAGCAGAAAATACATACTTCTTTTAAGTTATATGTATGTTTCAAAATAATAAAATGAAAAATATGAATAAAAAATACATCTTAAAGCCCCATAATTCCTTTTCCAGTCATTATTTTAAGCTTTTACAACTTAACCACACTTTCCTTAAGAGGATGACTATTACAAGACAAGTTTTCTTTTTTTGAAATTTAACAATTTTTTAAAATGTTAAATCCAATATATGCATACATATTTATACAATTATCTTGCTGCATAAGAAAAATCAAATCAAATAGGGGAAAAAATGAGAAAGAAAATAAAATGCAAGCAAACATTTTATTTTCTTTCTCATTTTTTGGCAAGCAAACAACAAAATGAGTGAAAATGCTATGATGAGAGTTCCCAACTCTCTCTGGGTGTAGATGGCTCTCTTCATCACAAGATCATTGGAATTGGTCTGAATCATATCACAGTTGAAGACAACCATGTACAGGACAGGTTTTCTAATTAGGAAAGCTAATTAGAAACTCAACTCCAGCTATAGAGAGTTTGTAGAAGTTTAAAAAAAAAATACTAACTGGAAATTGAGTGGATACTCCTTAGCTGGGGAATGGCTAAATGTCATGATATATGAATGTAATGGAACATTTGTATAAGAAATAATGAGCAGACTCATTTCAGAAAAGCCTGAAAAAACTTATATGAACTGATGCTGAATGAAGTAAGCAGAATCAAGAGTCCATTGTACACAATAACAAGATTACATGATGATCAACTGTGAAGGACTTGGCTTTTTCAACCATGAGGTGATTCAAGGCAATTCTAATAAACTTGTAAGGAAAAGTACCATGCATCCAGTGAAAAAACTATAGAGACTGAATGTGAATCAAAGCACAGTATTTTCATCTTTTTGTTGTTGTTTGATTGTTTTTTTTTTTCATGTTTTTTTCCCCTTTTCATTCGATTTTTCTTGCACAGCATGACAAATATGGAAATATGTTTATTAGAATTGTACATGTTGAAAATTATCTTTGCATGTATTTGGAAAAATAAAATACTATTTTAAAAAATTCTAATCCTGATTCTTCAACTACCTAACCTTAGCTTTGTGACTTTGAATAAATCAATTAACTTCTTGTAAGTCTGTTTCCACATCCTTTAAACAAAAAGGGAGGAAAGCAGAGGAAAGCCTGACTATTTCAGAGAGTTGTGATGAGATTCAATACCAAAGATTGGAAAGTTTTGTAAACTTTAAGTCTTTCTTATTATACCTCATTTTATCCATCTGTGCCACAGTAATTGTGATGTAATAAATTCTCAAAAAATATCTGAGTGAGCCTAATGGAGAACTGGATGAAATGGAAGAACTGATCCTTCTCCTTCTCTAATATCCAATTCCTAAAACCAAAACTTAATGATTTTTATTAAAAAGTCTAGGTATGCAAAGCACAAGGAATTCCTACTACTATCCATCATTCTCAACCCTCACCCCCAACTCCAGCAGTTTTCTATTCTCTAGGGTCATATATTTTAAGAAAAATGCTACAAATACTTTTCTTCCTGGAAATACTGCTCCTTAGCTTTTTATTATTCTAAGACTGTCTAGCCATCTAATACTACCTCTACTGTGATAGCCAACTCTGCAACTGTCAAACCACAAGTTCATGTTTAAAACTGTTCAACAGCATTATCTTTCTAAATATTGACTTGCTAGACATGAAGAAAAGAAAAATTCAACATCAAGCAAGCTGTCATTTCCTCTTAATATAGGCTTGCATTTTTCCCCCTGCTTTCTCATTACTTTTAGGTCAATAAGTTGGGGATTTTTAAAATGAAACATTAATACAAAAAATTAAACTAACATGAGAAAAAAACTGACATCTCTTTGGCCATCTTCCTGTCTCTATATTAATGGACATTTTTCAGTTTAGGAAGAGCCATAACAGAAATATTCCATCTCTTTAGTCAGTATCTGAGAAAATGACTGATCCTTGGTCTCTTGCCATAGTTATATTTAGAGTCTTCCAATAACATTTTCTTCAGAACTGAAAAAATGCTGCCTGAGACATGTAACAGAAAACCAGCCAAAGCACAAAGGCCCCAAAATAGAATGTAAGTAGAAAGGGGAAGGGGGAAGGGAGGGAAAGAACATGTCTGGATGGTTCACATTATTTGGCTATTTCTTTGTGTTTCATCTTTGGCCTATTTTAACTTAAACAGACACTTTCAATGTTAATTCTACAAGAAGCCTTTCCAAATTCCCTTTAATACTAGTAACTTTCCTTTGTTAATCACCTCCAATTTATCCTGTACACGCCTTGTTTGTAGATAACTGTTTTGCATGTTGTTTCCCCCATTAGTCTATGAGCATTATAAAAGCAGGGAATGGTTTTAGCTTTTTTTGTTTTGTTTTGGCTTTTCTTTGTATCACTAGCACTTACCACAGTGCCTAGCACATAGTAGGTGCTTAATATTTGACTGACTTACCAGGTCACAAATGAAGCTAGCTAGGAAAGTTAACAATGTGTCCAATGATTATTAAAGGACTAAAAATTTAATAGGCTAGGTAGAAGAAAAGTAAAATTAGTAAAAATTCAAAATTATGACCTTTGGTTATATAGTCAATGCTATAATTATTTAGTCTCTTAATGTTCTCTACTACTATTGCCATAATCCTATTAAGTTAAGGAAAGCTGACATGAGTTTTTCAGGATGGGAAACCTTCATGGTCAGAAAAGAATTTTAGAAACTATACAAAGGGTTGCTATAGAAAGCTTTTCTTTGATCTAGGAGGCCATGTTATTTAAGAATCAATTATAAAGCAATGGAAGCTTACCAATGTTGTCAGAAAATAATGGATAAAATTTCAAATAATCAGAACAAAGGCAATTAACAGTAGTCGTTACTGCTCATTTGAAGTAAAATGTTTGGGGGATGAGAATAGACTAAGAGTATATGAGATGGTAGTAAACACCATCATGCTCTTGGCAAAAATACAGAGAGTAAATTCGATATGTGTAAGGTTAAATCACTACAAACAAGTATTTCTAAGTCAATAAATTGTGAAGCAGAGTAAAATAGGATCTATCCATACAAGGTACAAGAATATTTTGAACAAAATAATTCTTCCAAATGGCTATCAAAAGTTGAGCCCAGAGCAAAATAACCATACACATCTTATAAAAAAGTTGAATTCTACTCTTCTGATTTGTTTTACTGAAATTTGAAACTATATACAACAATGCATAGTAAATATCTATGTGTGGGTCCATGCCTATAATATAGCTACCAGGTAAGCTGAGGCTAAAGAATCTCTTCAGTTCATGAGTCCTCTGCTGAAATGGGTTATGTTGATCAGGTGTCTGTATTAAGTTAAGTAGTAAAATGGTGCATTCCTGTGAGCAGGGGGCTTATCAGGTTTCCTAGGGTTGGAAAACAAGTCCAAGTCAGAAATAGAACAGGTAAGAACTCCTGCAACAATCGTAGACTGAATCTAGTAGTTCCTACACTTCTAGCTAGAGACTCGGTCTTTAAAACAAACAAAGCTTTATGCTTTTTACCTTTACCTTCTCATTTGACAGCTTCTGCCAGTATCTGAAGAGAACAATGTGATATGATATGCAATCAGGATTTTTTATCTTTCAGCTATCTGCTTCAAAATGTCTCCAGAACAATTTCTAAAAGCAGGGATTACTTATTTTTATTATAATAAAAATGTCTAGAAAAATATAACGATTTCAGATGATTTTTTTTTTTTAAATCCTAAAAACACAAGGTTATTTGCTCTCTAGGTGACCGTGGACAAGTCACTTTATTAGTATCATCTGTAAATTGTAGAGGGCCATCATGATACACTGAAAAGAATCTTAATTTTAGAGCTATAAGACCAGAGTTTGAATCCTGCCTCTGCCACTATTATCTAAATGATTCTGAGAATATCACTTAACTTCTCTGGGCTTTAGTTTCCTTAACTTTAAAAAGAGGAAACTGGATTAGCTTACTTTGAAGTCCATATTTAGTGTTGAAGCTGTAATCTATGCTTTAGAGCTTTCAAGGTCTCTTTTAGTTTTAAATTCATGACCTTATGACTTACCATATAGAACAATCATGAAAATTAATGTATTCTTACTTCCACAGACCTGTGCCCACAATTTATCCAAGTCATTAAACATTACTCTGTAACTAAGCAGCAGAGCAAGGATAGGAGCATACCCTCACAGGGTCATGCTAACTTCTGGATTCAGCCCAACACTTCTATTTTTGTTGTCTAACAAAGAATAAACTCTACTCTAGAAGGGGATGTTTT
Source organism: Sarcophilus harrisii (assembly GCF_902635505.1). Classification (NCBI taxonomy): domain Eukaryota; kingdom Metazoa; phylum Chordata; class Mammalia; order Dasyuromorphia; family Dasyuridae; genus Sarcophilus; species Sarcophilus harrisii. The sequence continues at coordinate 255,086,538 of NC_045426.1, forward strand.
AATCTTTCAATTTCCGTGTTCCCTTAGGATCTATATCCACAGCTTTAAACCCTAACACAACTTTAATTTTTAAAAGGAACTAGAGAGAAACTTTTTAGAAAAATTATATTCTTCCAACACTTATGAATGATTTTGACCACATTTTCATGTATAGATTTTTCTCCTAAAGTTGTTTCATGAGTGCCCCTCATGAAATACTAAGCTTTTAAAGATATTTCTACAATGTTCCCCATAGCACCAATACTGCTAGGCATCTGAGAGGTATTCAATAATGTTTGACAAATTGAAATCAATAGCACAATATTCTCTCATTTATCAAGACAACCTGTAGTGGTATAGAAGCCTATAAACTTTAAACATGGCAAGATGGGACATTCATCTTACACTCAGGCTTTTTCTTGAAACAAAGGAAACTAAACTCACCATAGTAGGGTACTATTACCTGTAATGTGTCCATTGTGTTCCTTCAGTTCATGGGCTTTTACCCATTGGTTCCCATTCTTCTTGTAAATGTGGACTTCATGATTATTAGGGCTAAGGGCAATCTCTGGTAGAAATAATTTAATATATTAACACACACAGAATAATAGTATTTTGGTTAACAATTGATCAAATGAAATTATGTATATGAATTACTTTGCAAACAATTTTTTAAAAAGTGGAGATGAAGTTTATTTTTATTACTGAAAGATGAAATATTAGAAATTCTGTTTATAGGGGTTTTTAAAATTTTAAGTAAGTGGATTGAAGAAAAGAATACAAATTTCAACTACCATAAATTGGTCCTACTAAGATATGTCAAAGTTGGTGTGTATAAGCAAAACTCACATGGTTCTTAAGTTTAAGTTTTAATATCATTAAAATATTATTAAACATTTTTAAAAAGTTAAACTTGTTGGATTGAACTTTCATTTGGCTAAAATGATATTTCTCAATAGTAGTTCTTAATATTAGTTTTAGAATAAGGAAACTGAGGTCCAGAATGACTTGCCCAAGGTTATACATCGTTTCTGAGTATTAGAAAGGATTAGATTACATGATCTCTATAAAGTATCTCTTGCTCTGAAATTCTATAACTCTTATGTATCCTTAGTAACCTATCATATATTCCCATCAATGTTTAATAAATACTACACCATAGACACGAGAAGATACCAAAGCAAAGACAAAAGATTAACATACTTACGAGTACGATCTCTGTTCCAAGCATGGCAGGTGATTGGCTCTAGTAAAAACTGATGTAATGACATTATTCTTAGTGTTTTCAAAAGGAAAAAGCTGAAATAAATAATAAGGGAAATTACTTTAAAAGTTGTAAAGTAGTGCTTTATCAAGGCCAGATCCATTTGCCAAATTCACTTTAATTCAACAATTAAAAACTCTATAGTTCAAGAACAGCACTAAGGTTCTGTTACATTGTGTTACACAGATCATTTCAGAACTGCTTAACACTTATGGAAAAAAATGAATCATTTTTTTATTGAGGAATTAAAAATCAATAAAAACAAACCACAAATTAATATATAAATCTGCAATAATCAAACTGCCCATTGGTTTAAAATGCTTGGGAATGACACAAGAGTAACAAAAATCATGAAAAAAGCCTAAGATGTTCAAATGTGTTCCAAATTTATATGTGTGATAGTTATGTACCACTTAAATAATCTATTTATGTCTATTTCATGAAATATTACATAGTCAGTAGATTAAGCCATGAATTTTGGGGAATTAAAGTTACACAAAACAAAATGAATACCTACATAATAAGACAGAGGTTAATGGACAAGATAAATAACAAGTAGACTGAATTTTTCCTTGCATAAAGACAATGACTGATAGACACATATATAGGAATTAATGTCATATAGGCATGATGGAAAAATAGCATTGTAACTTTTTCAGGCACAGTCAATTTATAATATTGCCCAATCATACTTTTCTGTAACACAATAAGATGCTTAGTGGAGTAAAGATAGAGAAGAGAGTCATTGGAAATGATGGGACTGGGGGAGAGGGGGAGAAGGAAGTATTAATAAAATCTTTTAAAAAAGCAATTTACTGGATTGAGTTAGATGATTTGGATTCCAATCCCATTTCTATACTTGCTAGTCTGTGAAGGTGGACAAAATCATTTCTTTTGTAAGTATTATTCGAAACATACTACTTGTACTGCCTATTTTACAAGATTTAAAAAATAACAGAATATAAGTTTCCTGTGGGCAAGGATTGTTTTTGGTTTCCTATTCTTTGTTTGTAGCAGAGTTCCTGAAACAACTTTCACATATCTTAATAGATGTTCACTGAATTGAAAATTCAGTGGAAGGATGTTTAAAGTGTTTTGTAAAACTTAAAAGTTTTACTAAAATCCATTCAGTTAAATATGAATCTATTTTCTCTGAACATCTCAGAGTCTAAGAAAGAAATAAGGATTACTATCAGCTTTATATGTATAATGGATATTAAATTTTTTTGCCTTCTCAATGGATAGGGAGAATTTGAAATTTAAAATAATTTTTAAAAAAGCTTTTTTTGAAAAGATTATTATCTTAGGTGTATTCTGGATCCCTGCAAAGTCTAAATCAATTGACACCAAATCAAGAGAATCAAATTAATTAATTTACACATATAAAATACATGCCTTATTCTTCTACTTTGAGAAAGTGAAGAGTTACTGAACCTGCAAAGTCTAAATCAATTGACACCAAATCAAGAGAATCAAATTAATTAATTTACACATATAAAATACATGCCTTATTCTTCTACTTTGAGAAAGTGAAGAGTTACTGAAAGTTCCTCTTACTTATCAGGAATTGCCAGAGATGGGTTTCCCTGTACCTGTCTATTGATGACATCGTTATGCAAACCATTAAGAGTTCTATATGTGAAAATTCTGCCACTGATAATTAAATTGGGTGATATATCCGACAGCATGCTAGACCAGGAGTAAAGAATATGAGGTGAGTTTTGATCCTGTCTTGGAAGCTTAGTACCAGATGTGTGAATCTTTTAACTAGTGCCTCCGTTTCTTCATCGGTAAACTGAGAGAATGTGATAATCTTTAAAGTTCCTTTCCATCTTTAAATCGATGATCCTATAAGTCTACTGAGGCTTCAGAATGACATCTTTTAGGGCTCCCAATCTGTTCTTATGACTTCCTATTCTAAATTTCCACTGCCCTGAAGGTATGATTAAAACTTATAAACAATTAGCTCATTTTTAAAATGGATGTTTAGGTTAGACAATCTTTAACGTTCTGTAAAACTCTAACAGACTTGTCAGTTTAGATCCCGATTTGACATCCCAGGATTTGAATATCTAATGGACCAATGGTAACTCCTTTAGAGACTCAGATTCATTCTCTGTAAAATGAGAGGCCTAGATTTAGCTCTTTAAAATCTTTAAAATCTAGCTCTAAATGCTTATCATCCTAAAACTCAACTACTATATAAGTTAGGGGATCTTTGGGTTACAAACCAACCTCAAGCTCTCCCCTTCTCAAAGTGTTCCAACCCTAGAGCACTCTCAGTGTTTCAATTTCTTCACCTTTTCCTACACACTATATTATACTTCTCTGAGCACCCTTGCCTGAAATTAGTAGCAAATATCATTTCAGATGCTCATACTCATTGCAATTTCAAAATCTGATATACCCAAATAGGACCGTGTTAAACCTAGGATGGAGAATGAAAAACAAAATTTTGATGAAAAAAGGAAATGAATGGACAGCTCAAAAGAAAATAAAGGTAAAAATGAAAGTTATTAGCTTAGTTATCAAAGGGATAAGGATAAAGTCTGGAGCTGAGATTACAATGGGCCAATGGAATTCCTAGATGATGAAACTCACTAAACCAATGCAAGGCAGCATCATTTCTACAATTTACAAACTTAATTGCCTAGAATACTAGATTAAGTGACTTGTCCAAGGCCACAAAGCCACAGTGTGTGAGATGCATGGTGGCTCTCCATCCACATTCCAACCAGGCTGCCTTTAATAGTAAGATTAGCTGTTAAAGCTGAAATCAAACTTGGTTTAAAGTGAGTAATACTTCTGATATTTGTAAATATTTCACAGGCCAATAAGGAATATGCACATTTAGCCAATAAATAAAATAAATATTAAATGTCCAGAAATAAGCTAGAAAATTAAAGTCAAAATTCAACATTCTGCTCTGGGAATGAAGATAGTAAATTTACTGTCTGCTTTATAAACTGCAGCAACATAAAAGGAAAAATGTATAATCAATAGTAAGTAAAAGGTCTGATGTTTTAGAAATTCATAGCACTGATTTATGTGTTTCAAAGAAATATTTCCGGATGTTCATGGCACAGTCCTATCTTCCTTTCCTTTAACATCACAACAACTTAATTTGCTCAAATTTAATCAACTAGCATATATGATATATCACTATATTCCTTAATTAAAAGAGATTTAGTTCACCACTGTTCCTTAGTGGAGTGTAACAATTTAAGTTCTATTAACTGAAATTCAATTCACCAAACATGTATTGAACGCCTACTAGGCACAAGGCAATGTTCTAGGAGCTTGGGATACAAAGACAAAAACAAAACAATCCCTGTACCCAAGGAGCTTATGTTCTATGGGAGTAGTAACAGCCGACATGTAAAAATTATAAACAAGACTGAAAATTAATATTTTAAATAAATGCCAATAGTAAAAAGTGTATGTTTTATGTATGGTCATAAACAACAGCTGCAAAGACAGAAATTTTCACTTCCTTGAGTAACACAGTTAGAGTAACTTTCCAAAGAAGCAAAATTCAAATAATGGCATAATTACATTAAAAGTTGGTTTCTAATTCAGCCACATTATCCACATATTTTCATGCCTGAGGTATTCATTTAAACACTGAAAACCAAGAATATTGCCATATTTGACAATCTCTGTAAATGTAGTATGGTTCATTGGAACCATACTTTAAGTCAGAAATCTGGGTTCAAACTTGAACTTTTGAGAGTGTAACAATTTCTTTGGGTCTCAATTACCCCAGCTTTAGGAAGAGGATAATAGTTATTCTAGCTATCACCCAAGATAATTGTACTGAAAAGTATCATTTATAATTTTATTAGTTCCCATTTACCACACACATCAGAGGTTTAGTGGGGGAAAGAGACTTTAGAGGCTACTGAGTGCAAACTGCTTGTTGTACAGATGGGGAAAATGAGACTCAGAGAGTTAAAGGACTTGTCCGGAGTAAATATTCTGAATGGGTACTCAATCCCAGAACTTTCTGATTCCTAATCTAGCACTTTATCCCTCAATATGCTAGTTCTGTAAGAGTACTTAAGAAACTAGCACATTGCCTCCATCAAGTCCTCAACTCCCAAGGTAACAGCTATAATTTCTGAATTATGATCAGTCACCCTTGCCTGATTTAAAAACATATTTTTCTCCATACTTCTCTAAGAAAATGGCAGGGCAGAAGAAAACCAGTAAGAATAAAGGGGAGCCTATTCAATTCAACAACTACTTACTTAGCATCTACTATAAACTTGGAAACATAAAAAGTTCAACAAAAAATTCAATCCACCTTCATTAAGCACTTGCTATAAGACAGTGGGAAACAGTCCAAAGAAAACTGGATTTGAAGTTAGGGGACTTCTGGTTTGCCTAAGCTTCTGGCAACTCTCTAGCAATTACCCACTAAATTATGTATAGATGAATTATGATGTTTCACTCCTTGACCTTGAAATGTGGGATACAAAGAAGAAACAGTGTAGATCCCAGTATAGAACCAAAGAATTATAAGGTATGGTCACTGCCCTCAAGAAAGTTTCAAGGCATGGAACACTTTTAAAATTTATCAATAAATTGTACTTCTCTGGGTCTGTTTCTTTATTTGTAAAATGAATGGCATAGGCTAGATAACTTTCAAGAGGGTTCATTCTAGCTTCAAATCTATGATCCTACATTACGCTTCTTTAATAAAGGAAAGAATATAAACCAAAATGAAAAATGTTTTTCATAAACTCACACACACACACACAATTTGCTGTAAGAAGAGTGCCATTCAGATATGGAAATATAAAACGCTATGTTGTAAAATCTCAGGCTAGAATGGACTCTCAACTTCTTCATAATCTGTTCCTCTTCAAGACTCAACTCAGAAACCAACTACTCTATGAAGTGTTCCCTGATCCCCCAAACAATGGGGGCTATTTCCCTTGAATTTATTTATTTGTTTACCTGCTGTATCACACCCGTAAAATACAAAGTCCTGGATAACTATTAATTTGTATCCCCAGCCCCTCACATAAAGTAGATACTTAATGTCTATTAGCAGGATTTATTATATACTCACACAGTAGAGCTAAAAAGACATTTTGAAACATATATTTAAACCAACAGCTTTCTATGTGACCTCCCAATAGAACACCCAGGATAGTTCCTTTTAACCTCATTTGGTTTCTTCTCTGAAAATGTCACCCTCGATCCAACCTTTCCTTCTCCGGTTCTGGAATGATTCAGTTTGGGAAGATTATCCGCCCTCTGGTTATGTTAACTCAGTCTGAATGCTCTCCCTGACCAATCTAGGCACAGATACTCCAATATCGTTGATCCACCACAGTTAGTGAGACCAAATGAAACTCCTTTGGCTTAATAGGTGTGTCATTTTTAGACTCCTTTCTTCCTCTTACAGCCGGCCGACCAGGAAGGAAAATCACAGATCTTGGGCATGGTGACTGACCCTCTCCCCGAATTCGGACCGGGCCGCTTAAAACGCCCAAGGATCTGCCCGGTGGAGGCCCTGAGGATGAGGGAGTAAAAGGGGACTGGATGGGAAGCCTGTCTCACTGATAGCTCTCCTAGACTTCCTGCCACACCGGGAGGAAGCGAAGCCTGAAACCCAGGCAAGGGAGAGGCAGGTGAGGGAGGTCACTCAACCTACGCCCAGTCCCAGCCACGGCCGGGGGGAGGGGGAAGGTGTTCCGCCTCGAGCTGGGGGACACGGACCTGACCACCCAGGGGGCTAAAGAACAAAGAAGGTGCCACCCTGAGGGGCGGGGGACGAAGTGTGAGTGTGGGGGGGTGGCATGGCATCGTGGGGTTCCCGTTCCAGAAAAGCGAAGAGAGAGGCGGAAAATGGAGAGGGACTTCCCAGCCGCGAGCCTCCGATTAGGCCCGGGAGGGGGGGAGTGGGGAGAGGGGCGGGAAAGAGGACGGCCCGCCCCCCTACTCTGCTCCGCACCGCCTCCTCAGTGGCCAGCAGTCAGGGTCTGCCCGCCCCCCCGCGGCCTAAGCCGGGTCCCAGGGAACCGAAGATCGGGAGAGGGCCAAGCGACCCCGGGACGGAGGCAGACGAGGCAGGGGGAGAAGGGATGAGAAGAGAGTGGATCGCCATCCCTTACCTGGGAGGGGGAGGGTGCGGACAGGCCCGGAGCGGAGGATTCGCGGACTCTGGTCAGTCGACGCGAATAAGCTCCGGCGGGAGGCAGGAGGAAGACGGAGGCCGGGAGGGAGCGGCTGACAGGGATCCCGGAAGTGGGCACGGCGCCTGCGCGCTCGGCCTCCGAACCCACCGAAGGCTGCGCAGACCGTCTGCGCAGACCGCGGGAGCCCGCGGAAGGGGGAAGGGAAGACGCACGAGCGTGCGCGCGGGGCGCTGTAGAACTCGGTCTGGGAACGTCCCGGACTGGCGCATGTGCAGTGGCGGCGTGTGTGCTCGGGGCGTTTAACTCCGCTCCCTTTTTAGAGCATCCCTCCTCCGGGCTGTGGAGAAACACGGGGTCTTTCTGCTGGGTGGGAAGGAACGGAAAGACCGATTGGAGCCGGAGGCTGCCTCCGTCTGCCTCTCCGCGTTTTGTTGTAAGCATTTGCACTCTGCAGCCCAGGGACTAGTTCGTTCGTTCGTTCGTTCATTTATTCCTTCCTTCTTTCAACAAACCCTTCTCTGTGTACGGAGCTCCGTACCGAGGGATGGAAGGTTTAGAATGCTTCCAGAATGATCTTCCGAAGGCGCCGGTCCGACCGTGTCACTCCCCTGCGAAAGTGAGTGGCTCCGCAATAGGACTAGCACAACAACACAGATTCCCTCATCCAAGGTGTTGAGATCCTCCCCGGTCTGGCTCCAACTTACCTTTTCGCATCCTATTGTCCGGCCAACGTGGATTACTTTCTGTTAACAAAATCCACCCTGAATCCCAAATGACAAAGGAATCCGAAAAGATCCAGGTTAGAGAAGGGAGATGAATCTGTTAAGATTCAGCAGGGATAAATTAAAAATCACCTTCACACATATTATGTTTATTCTTAATAATAATAAAAAAAAGCAACAAAGTTGTGCTTTATCCTTCGAGTTAGATAGTACAGATATTATTTCTATTCTAAAAATAAAATGCCCCAGACCCAAGGAAGTTCTGGGGATAGGTATGGTTAAGCAGCCGTTTGTTTGAAAAATATCTGGCTGTTGTATTGCTCTTGTTCAGTCATGTTCAACTCTTGATGACCCCATTTGAGGTTTTCTTGGCAAAGATACTGGATGATTTGCCATTTCCTTCTGCAGTTTATTTTTATTTTTAGGTTATAAATGTACAAATATGTAAAACTTTTCCATATTAGTCATTTGGAATTCTCAAAAAAAAAAAAAAAAAGAAAGAAAAAAATGAGTGAAAAATGGCATGCCTCAGTCTGCATTCAATCAATATCATTTCTTTCTGTGGAGGCAGATAGTATGCTTCGTTAGTCTTTTGGGATTGTTGTGGATCATTGTATTGATGAGAATAGCTAAGTCATTCACAGTTTTTTGTGAAACAATATTGCAATTATTCTGTTACCTATGTGGGGAAGATTCCTTTTTAGATTCCCACCCCCTCTTATTGAATGTAATTACCCTTTAACTCACAAATCCTGGTCCCTTTGAATTCCAATAGAAGATCCGGACCTGTCCCAGCCCCACGCTGATCTGAGCCAACTTTGGAGCTACACCCAAAAACCCCTCCAGCTAAATCTCCCATTATAAAAGAGCCGTGCTGGGACCCTCTCTTTGCAGAGATCATAAACATGGTAGCCATGTGAGGACCCTCTGTCCACTGGACACTCTGTCCAGTGCCCTCCTTATCTCTACCTTCACCTATCTCTTTACTTCCAAACCCAATAATAAACCTCTTTTATCAATCTAGCTCTCAGGCCAATAAATGCCTTTATTGGGGACTGGCTCCGCTACTAGACCTTAACTAAATCCTAATTTCATTTAGGTACCCCAAGCCTAGACCTCAACATTACTGTGTATGACATTTTCCTAGTTCTGCTCACGTCACTTGATATCAGTTTATCTCAGTCTTTCCAGGTTTTTCTGAAATCATCCTGCTTGTCATTTCTTACAGCACAATTCTATCATATACCATCATATACCATAGTTTGTTTAGTTATTCCCCAACTGATGGACATTGATTTCTAATTCTCCTGACTCTTGACTTCAGGACTGGTACTCTTATCTACTGTGCATCTAAATACACCTTGATTTTCAATTCTTAGGTACCACAAAAAGATATGTGATAAATATTTTTTACAAATAGGTCCTTTTTCATTCTTTGGATGTCTTTGGAATATAAACCTAGCAGTTTTCTGGTTCATTTTCATAGGTTTTTGGGAAACCAAGGCACACAGGTTAAGTCTCTTGCCCAGGGTTTCACAGGTAGGGTGTGTGAGGTCAAATTTGAACTCAGAAAGATGTATCTTCCTGATTACATATCTAGTATTCTCTATCAACTGTACTACCTAGCTGCCCTGTCTATTTTATGGGACCCCAAACTCTATATGACTGCAGTATTATCAGACTGCTAATGCAGTTTTGGATTGTATTAAGAGAAACACAGTCTCAATTCCAAGACTTGTGATGGAGAAAACAATCTGCATGCAGAGAGAGATCTATGAAGACTGAATGTGGATTAAAGCATAGTATTTTCACTTCTGTTGTTGTTTGCTTGCTTGCTTTTTTTTCCCATGTTTTTTTTCTTTCACCTTTTGATCGGATTTTCCTGATGCAACATGACGAATGTGGAAATATGTCTAAAAGAATTACACATGTTTAATTTATATTGGATTACTAGCTGTCTATGGGAGAGGGTGGCTGGGAGGGAGGGAGAAAAATTTGGAACATAAGGTTTGAATGTTGAACACAAGGATGAATGTCAAAAACTAACTTTGCATGTATTTGGAAGAATAAAAAGCTATTCTTAGTAATAATAATAAAAAGAAATACAGCCTCCAAGAATAAGTCAGTAATACTCTCTTTGTACTTTTCCTCATCTGGACTATTGTGTTCAATTATGGGCAACAGAAGCTTAAAAAGGCTACTGATCAACTGGACAGTATACAAAGAAGGACACCTAGGATGGTGAAGGGATTTGAGTCTCTGAAGGACCTCGATAAAAGTTTGTCTTGGATAAAAGAAGATTCAGAGAAATCATGGTAGCTATTTTTCTTTTAGAAGCATATGAAAGGTTATTATGGCCAAGAAGTTGACTTTTTTGTTTGGCCTTTGAGGGCAAACTAGCAGCTAAGGTTGGTAGTCCAAAAGAGGCAATATAATCTTGGTAACAATTAGATAGTCTGCCTCATAAGGTAATTGGTTTCCCTTCAGTAAAGATCTTCAAATAGAGGCAAGATGACTCCTTGGAAACGGTACAAAGGATAGAGCATGGGATTTGCAGTCAAAAAGATCTGGATTCAAACTCTACCTTAAACATTAGCTTTGATGAGGTGCAAGGGTTGAACTCCTAAAATATATTGGGGTTTGGGGCTAGTGTCACAAGGTGACTCGAAAGATTTTGTAGGCTTAGACCATCTCCAAATCAAGATTTGGTTGCATGGTTGGCAGTAGGCTAAGTTCCAAAGGGGGAGTTTAGTGATTAATCACTAAATTCCCTAAGAAAAGTCACCATTCAGAAGGGGGAAGACATTATAAAGTGGAACAAAGTTCCTAATGAACTAGCTATTTACAGGAGGAAAAACTAATGCCATAAGGCAGGCAGTTCCTAATGAACCTGAGATTGTGATGCTTAATAAAGAGAGCTAAGTTCCTAAAAGGAGTTAGCAAAAAAAATGGAGTTCCAGTAGTTTTTTTTTTTTTTTTTTTTTTTAATAAGAGAAAAATAATTTTTGGGATTGACATCTATTGTGTGGCATCCTGATTGGACACAGTAACTGTGTGGTCATGATATTTTTGTCAATGCAAGGAATTCAACAAGAGCCTACTGTTCTTAGGGCAGGGTAATCAATACCCCCTCCCTGCTTGCCTCAGGGAGTAGCTATGGGAATTCAATTAAGGTCCATTGCAACAAAGATCCTTTAAATTCAACAAAAGCTTTTCTTCTATCAATACCTCCTCTAAAACTCCCCATGACCCATCTAGCTATCAATGAAGGAGGTTATGCATCAACTGCATGATGCTGGACAAATCAAAGTGTTCTTATCTAAGGTGGGCTTAATAATAGCACCTCCCTCATAAAGTTGTGAAAATCAAATGAGTTAACATATGTAAAGTGTTTTACAAACCTTAAAGCACTATGCAGGTTCTGGCTAGCTGTAATTACTTTTATTGCTAATGGAATTGCCTTTCAGCTATAGGTGGGACTAGATGGCTGCTGAGGTCTAAATCCTGTGATTTTAAGATATTTTCCTAGAGCACTTTGGATCAATCCTACCTACCTGATATTTTACCTATTATTGTGATGACTAAAGCATTGGGTATACATGGGGAAAATTAAATAGAATACACAGCTGGAAATTAGAGACTGATCAGTACAGCTTTCTTTACAAATATAGAAACTGAGAGCCAAAGAAAAAGTAGCTGGCTCAAAGTCACACACAGAAAGCAAATGCCTGACCCAAGTTTTGAATTTAGGTTTTCAGACTAAATTTGATGCTTTTTTCCATTACATCAATGGTTTCAAACTTTTTGGTCTTGTGTCTCTTTTACACTTTATTTATTTATTTATTTTTAGAGGCAATTGGGATTTAATAATTTGTCCAGTGTCATAGAGCTAGTTAGTGTCTGAGATCAGATTTGAACTCAGGTTCTTCTGGCTCTAGGGCTGATGCTCTTTCCTCCATGAATTTTACTATATAACTATGCCATATATTCCTTTTTAAAATAGTATTTTATTTTTTCAATTACATATAAAGATAGTTTTCAACATTTGTTTTTTTTAACATTTTGAGTTCCAATTTTTTTCTCCCTTCTCAAGACAACAAGCAATCGGATAAAGGTTAAACACATACAATCATTTTTAACATTTCCTTATTAGTCATGATGTAAAAGAAAAATCAGAACAAAAGGGGAAAACCACAAGAAAGAAAAAGCAAAGAAATTTTAAAAAGGTTGAAATTGTATACTTTGATCTTCATTCATAGTATCCATAGTTCTTTCTCTGGATGTGGATGGCATTTTCCTTCCCAAAACTATTGAAATTGTCTTAGATCACTGCATTGCTGAGAACTAAGTCTATCAAAGTTGATTATCTCAAAATCTTGCTGTTACTGTAACAAGGTTCTCCTGGTTCTGTTGACTTTACTCAGCATTAGTTCATGTAAATCTTTCCAGGCTCTTCTGAAATCAATCTACTTATCATTTCTTTAAAACAATGATATTCCATTACATTCATATTCCATAATTTATTCAGTCATTCCCCAATTGATGGGCATTCACTCAATTTCCAATTCCTTGCCACCACAAAAAGAGCTGCTATAAATATTTTTGTACAGGCAGGTCCCAATACTCTTTAAAATGATCGAGACCTTTCCCTCCACAAGTTTTTTGTTTAGGTGGATTTTTTATGTGAATGTATGGATGTATGTATGTGAGACATATAAAATAGAGCATATAGCAATATACATGCATACACGTTCATATATAAAGTATATAGCATATACATATTATATGTGTAAGATGTATATATAGTATACATACTATATGTACTCCATGATGTACATATTTTATGATATATATTATATATTATACATATATATATATATATATATATATATATATATACTTCGTGTGTGTGTGTGTGTGTGTGTGTGTGTGTGTGTATGTGTGGAGACAGAGAGACAAAAACATATTACCTTGGCCCCACTGCCTGAAGACCAAGTATGATATGTTTCACTCCTCTCCCAAATTCTCTAATACCGTTAAGAAGATTGAGGGGAGATGTTTGGGGCATCTAGCCTCTCTGCAAAGGATTCCAATCCCTTCTGATGATAGTCCCTCAATTGTAGGGGATAGTCCCTAGCATTCCAGTTCCATTTATCCACTAATAATAAATTAGCTTTTATACAGAAAAACCTCAGAAGGTATAATCACAAATTTAAAAACTTACTCCCCCAGAGTGTGGGAGGAATAATTCCCTATACCCTTTTATATCACCTCAGTCACTAGGGAGAAGAAAGGGATTCGGTTTCTAGCTAGGAATTAAATTTATAGTTTAGCTCAGGTCCTATACAGCACAGTCATAGTCCTAAATCCAAAACTCCTCTCTGACTTGAATCCCAATATCTTTTATGCTGGCTAAACCCATCTTTCCTGTAATCCTTGCTCTAAAATAACTAAAGCTTGAACTTCCAGGTCCTATGTGGATCATCTGTAGTATCTGAATCTCAGGAGGATAAATAACACAAAACAGAAACAATAACCCCAGCTCCATTTCTCAACTAGGGTAAAAGAGAGGGTGAAGGAGGAAAAAAAAAAACTTTTCACTTTCACTGGTTTGCTATGGGATAGTTGGGATTTTCACCTTCTGGAGACACTGGAAAGAAAGCTAATATGCAGTCTTACCAACTTTCAATATATAGGCAACCAATCAAAGGAGACTACCCCTATCTATATGGTAAGGGATGAATAGGCCTCTATGTTAGTCAAACTGGGCATGCTCAAAAAGTCATCTCCATGTTAGGAGAAGTAGATATACCCAGAGAAACCCAGGTTTTCACATACCTATATGTATGTGTGTGTCTGTGTGTGTACTCCAATATCCCCCCTCAATCTCCTTAAGAATAAAAGAGAACTTATGGGAAAGAGGGAAATGTACTATACCTGGTCTTTAGGCAGTAAGGACCAAATTTAAAATGAGTTTGTCTCCGTGTGTGTATGTATGTGGAGGGGTATAGATTTATACATAAACATATACCATATATGATTATTGTTATATATTATTTAGAAATGAAAACACTTTAGCATTATTATAAAAATAATTTTGACCTAGAAGACTCCTCTGAAAGAGTCTTAGGAGTCTCCTGTCCATGCTTTGAGAACCACTGTACTATTATACTACTGAGGTTAGAAAAAGGGAAGCAACAGACTTTGGATGTCAAAAAAAAAAAAAAAAAGTTTGAATTTTACTCAGGAATTTTACTTCCTATGGGAAGACTTTTTCCATATTTCCTGCTATATCAAATGAGTTTTTTTATTTGGATCTTGTGCTATAAGAGCAAGATAAGAATTATAAGACTTTAGAAGACTTGTTGTTGTTTCTGTCTCTAGATTTTGGGGATTGGATAAAGCTAACAAATCAATCTGTAATCTCATTGGTACAGATATTCCCTTGAAACTAATTGATTTCTGCCCATCCTGAATGACATCCCATAACTTGAGAGGGGAGGAAATATCAGTCTACTCATTGTGCTGGGGACTTTTCTCAATTTCCCCTAGGGTAGATAGCTAGGTAATTGGTAGGTTAGAGTGATAAATTGGATTCAAGAAGACAATTTTAAATTCTACCTTAGCTAGATAGAATTTACTTACTAGTCTAGGCATGTTACTTAATCTTTCTCAGATTTTGTGTCCTTATCTGTAAAATGGTAATGACAATAATAGTACCTGTTTGTCTTAAGGTCCTAATGAGATAATGTGTGTAAAGTGCTTTGAAAACCTGAAATATAATATATAATGTAACTATTAGTTTTTCTTATTTCTCCTAATATTAGAGGATACCAGGCTACACAAGTATTATACTTTGCTTTTTTTTTTTTTTTTTTTACTTTTAATTCATTATTTTGTCTTTTATTATTTCTTTTTTTAAATTTATTTAATAGCCTTTTATTTACAGGTTATATGTATGGGTAACTTTACAGCATTAACAATTGCCAAACCTCTTGTTCCAATTTTTCACCTCTTACTCCCCACCCCCTGCCCCAGATGGCAAGATGACCAGTAGATGTTAAATATATTAAAATATAAATTAGATACACAATAAGTATACATGACCAAACCGTTATTTTTCTGTACAGAAAGAATCAGACTCTGAAATATTGTACAATTAGCTTGTGAAGGAAATCAAAAATGCAGGTGGGCATAAATATAGTGATTGGGAATTCAATGTAATGGTTTTTAGTCATCACCCAGAGTTCTTTCTCTGGGCATAGCTGGTTCAGTTCATTACTGCTCCATTGGAAATGATTTGGTTGATCTCATTGCTGAGGATGGCCAGGTCCATCAGAACTGGTCATCATATAGTATTGTTGTTGAAGTATATAATGATCTAGTCCTGCTCATTTCACTCAGCATCAGTTTGTGTAAGTCTCTCCAGGCCTTTCTGAAGTCATCCTGTTGGTCATTTCTTACAGAACAATAATATTCCATAATATTCATATACCACAATTTATTCAGCCATTCTCCAACTGATGGGCATCCACTCAGTTTCCAGTTTCTAGCCACTACAAAAAGGGCTGCCACAAACATTCGTGCACATACAGGTCCCTTTCCCTTCTTTATAATCTCTTTGGGATATAAGCCCAGTAGTAACACTGCTGGATCAAAGGGTATGCACAGTTTGATAACTTTTTGAACATAGTTCCAAACTACTCTCCAGAATGGTTGGATTCGTTCACAACTCCACCAACAATGCATCAATGTCCCAGTTTTCCCGCATCCCCTCCAACAATCATCATTATTTTTTCCTGTCATCTTAGCCAATCTGACAGGTGTGTAGTGGTATGTTAGAGTTGTCTTAATTTGCATTTCTCTGATTAATAATAACTTGGAGCATCTTTTCATATGAGTAGAAATTATACTTTGCTTTCACCATGTGACTAGCCCACCTTCTCCTTAACCCCACTCCTGAAGACTATATTTCCTTGATGACATCTTTTAATTTGACTCTTCTTTGAAGTTCCCTTTTTGCTAGATTATGTAGCCTGATCACCCTATTTGTTTGTCTGACTAGACCAAACTTATGAGTGGTTAGGAATCTCTTTTAGTTGGTCTTCCAGCAATCCAAAATCAGAACAATGTCATTCACAAAGAGCATCTAAAAGACTTGATCATCTCTATGGAATTCCTCTTCATCTTGAACTATGTGGCTTTCTCTTTGACCAAATGACTAGCACCTTTGATGAGCATATATTTGATGAGATATTCAAAGGGTTGTTGAACAAAGTTACCTTTGTTTCAAAGTTATGTCTTCCAAGGAATATTGAAGGATTTTGACATGTTAATAGGAAATACTTTCTATGAAGAAGTTATTAAGATAACATTTGCTATCTTAATCTAAAGGCTTTTTTGTAATCAATAAGCAGTAAGTACTTAAAGTAAAAGTAAAATCTTGTTTTATCTACAACTTTCAGTCAGTCGTGTGTATATGGAATTGTTCAGGGGAATTCTGATCAATTGAGTTTCTCCAATCCACTTGATTAAATGACAATAGGTAAGGAGCTGGTAATAGAAACAATGAAGTGTTATAGTTTTGCCTCATTTAGATTTTAAATGGTTCATTCAAAGCATGCAATCTTGAATCACACACCGGCGAATGTAAGAGTAGGAAATTGGGAATATATCACTTATGAATCACTTTATAAACGGTTCATTCTTTTCAGATTTGATGGGATACTGTAAAGGAAATATAAAAGGTATTTTCACTTTATTATCTATTAGGAGTTGAGAAGAAACTTTTAATCTATTAGGTAGAATTACAGGGTATCCAGTGGATGCTTGAAGGACTGCACTCCTGGTAGATCTTAAAAGGTCTGATCAGTTTCTGAGAAGGATCATGTCTGATCATTGAAGAAATAGCTAGTTTTGGAAGAATAATTTTTGAAAGAGAATCTTTTCAGTGTTGGTGAAATTGTAAAATGATCCACCCATTTTGCTTTTGTTTTGTTTTGCTTGTTTGTTTTTTCTCAATAGTATTTTATTTTTTCAAATACATATAAAGACAGTTTTCAACATTCATTTTTGTAAGACTTTGTTTTTCAAATTTTTCTCTCTCCCTTCCTTACCTCCCTCCTTCCCAAGACAGGAAGCAATCTAATATAGGTTAAATATATTCAATTCTTTTAAACTTATTTCTAGGGCAAGAAAAGTAATATCAAAAAGGAAAAAAACCATGAGAAAGAAAAACAAAACAAACAAAAAAGTGAAAATATCATGCTTTAATCTACATTGTCTCCATAGTTCTCTCTCTGGATAAAGATGGCATTTTCTATCCAAGGTCTATTGAAATTTCTTTGAATCACCACATTGTTGAGAAGAGCCAAATCTATTAGATTTGATCATTTTGGAGAACAATCTGGAATTATATCCAAAGAGTTATTAAACTATCTATACCCTTTGACCTAGCAATACCACTTTTTGGTCTGTTTTCAAAGTTGTTTATGGAACAAGGAAAAGAATCTATATTTTCTAAAAATGTTTATAGCAGTTCTCTTTGTAGTAGCAAAGAACTGGAAATTATAGGAATGCTCATTAGTTGGGAAATGCCTGAACAAGTTGTGTATATGATTGTGATGGAATACTATTATGTTACAAGAAATGATGAGCTCAGTGATTTCAGAAAACCATGGAAAAACTTGTATGAGAGGGCAGCTAGATGGCATAGTAGAGCATGGGCCTTGGAGTCGGAAGTAACATGAGTTCAAATGCCACCTCAGACACTTAATGCATACTAGCTGTGTGACCCAAGTTGTTTCATTCCAATTGTCTCACCAAAAAAAAAAAAAAAAAAAAAAAGGTTTGAATGAAATAAATAAAACCAAGAGAACATTGTACGTAGTAAGAGCAATATTGTTTTAAGAGCAACTTTGAGAGAATAAATTGTATTGCCCAATACAAATACTCAAATTAACTACAAAGGGCATATGAAGACGATGCTGTCTGCATCCAGAGAAAGAACTGATAAATAGAATTATGTATAGAATAATTTTACATACTGACACACACGTAGCCATCTCTCAGGTGGGGAGGAAGGAAGTAAAAAAAAAGAAATTTACATAATAGTTTTGCTATATGTTGGAAAGAAATAGCAAGTTGTGCATAGCAGATTTTCAGGTTCATGGGCCATTATCTTTTTTATTGTACTATGTTATGAAAATGCTTGTTTTATTCCACAAATTAAAAATAAAAATAAATTTTAAAAAAGAATATAGAAAAAAAAGAGATAGAATTTTTACTTTTCCCTTTGTATCTCTTCCATAGTTCAGGAAAAGATAATAGAGAAGAGGGTGCGAATTTCCAATATTCTGCATTACTATGGTTTCTTACTTCGAACCATATACCCATTAGGACACACTGTGTAAAATAGAAAACAGGCCCAAAGAGTCCAGATTTAGAATCAAGTTGACAGACCTACCTGACTGATTCACTGTGCCCAGAGAGAGAAGCATGAGTATATTATGAGCAGAGAAACAACATTGCAATGCAG
Source organism: Sarcophilus harrisii (assembly GCF_902635505.1). Taxonomy (NCBI): domain Eukaryota; kingdom Metazoa; phylum Chordata; class Mammalia; order Dasyuromorphia; family Dasyuridae; genus Sarcophilus; species Sarcophilus harrisii. The sequence goes on from NC_045426.1 coordinate 255,105,189, forward strand.
AGTTGTAAGTTGCCTTGGTTATGTAAATTCCTTACATATATTATGTATATTCACTATATTATATACTATACATACTATATATGTAAATTCCACATATATATTAATATATTTTATATACTTACTCTAACATTTGAAGCTTTGTGTATTTGTGGAAGAATACACCCCAAGTTTGGGGGTACATGTTTTGTACTGCATTGTCAGTAAGTGCCTTTGCTTTGAGCAAAGAGTTTCCTGTGACTGACTATTGAAGGTAGATATACATGGGTGGGAGTTCATAAGCTATAGAGAGAACAGAGAATGACTTGGACTTTGTCCATCTTGGGGGAACCAAACCCACAAGTATGAATTGAAGGAGACAGTATTACGTGTGGCGACAAGAGATATGGTCACTATGGAATATTTCTGGTAAAAGCCACCACCTTCCAATCACCCAAGTTTATGACCTTTACATCATCCTGAACTCTCTATTTATATTCCATCACCTCACAGATCCAATCAGTCAACATGTTTTTTTTCATTTCTACTTCCACAATATCTTTACATCCATCCCCTTTTCTCTCTTCATTCAATTACCATCCTAGTTTGGCCTTCATCATCTCTTGCCTAGATTATTGCAGCAGCTCCTCCATTGGTCTCCTTGTCTCATGTCTCTCTCCACTCCAAATCATCTCACCTATTCCTGCTCAAGTAATTTTCCTTAAACACCTATGTGACTATGTAGCTTCCCTACAAAACGAACTCTGGTTGTTCCCTATTGCCTCTAGGATCAAAAATAAACTCTGTTGTTTAGTTTTTAAGCTCCATCTAGTTTTTAAACTACACCTAGCTCTGACCTTAATCTTTCTTTCCATCCAAATTGGATATTACTTCTTGTGTACTCTGTGATCCAGTAAAACTAGCCTTCTCTCTCTTCCTCACATATAACATTCAATTCCCATCTCTGTACTTTTATATTGACTCTTCTTCGTGCCTAGAATGCATTGCCTCCATAATTCTATCTCAGAGACCTTCTCTTCTTTTAAGATGCAGTTCAAGTACCATTTCTACAAGGAGCCTTTCCTGATCTAATTGCTAGTATTATCTCTTCCAAGTTAATTTGCATCTAGTTATTTTGTATATATTTGTACTTATTCTTTTATGTTAACACTATATGTATCTATATTTAAATACAAATGTATACAAAGTAGTTAAATATATATGTGATTCTATATATGTATATCTATATATACATATATGTGTATATTTTATTTCCTTTATTAGAGTGCAAACTCCTTGCAAATACGAATTGTTTCATTCTTTATATTTGTATCCCCCAAGCCCAGTGCTTGACACCTGGTACATATTTAATAAATACTTGCTGGCCAATTGTTGACTGACTAGGAGTGTGTCTGTTTTCCCATAACTACTCCAGCATTTGTCCTCTTCTCTTTTTGTTAATTTTGCTAATGTAATGAGCATGAGGTGGAACATCTAAATTGCTTTAATCTGCATTTTCTGTTCATTAATGATTTGAAGCAATTTTATGTAGCTTGATAAGAACTTGGATTTATTCCTCTGAGAACTGACTGTTTCTATCCTTTGACCAACAAAAGCTTTTTCTTAGTATTGTTTCTCCATAGAAAAATCAGATATAGAGGTAACCAGGTCCTGTGCATGTGTGGACAACCATCACTTTATTTGAATAATGCAAATTCCCCACATAGAAAGTCTTGAAAGCCTACTTCCTGAATCATGATGTATAAGGAACATGCTTTGGAAAAAATGTGGAGCAAGCATAGACAATCAAGGCAAGTCAACAAGCATTTATTTTTTTAATAGTATTTTATTTTTCCAAATGCATGCAAAGATAGTTCTCAACATTCATCTTTGCAAAATTTTGTTCCAAAATTTTCTTCCTTTCTCCCTCCCTTCTTCCTCAAGACAGTAAGCAATCTGATATAGGTTAAATATGTGCAATTCTTCTAAAAATATTTCCACATTCATCATGCAGTACAAAAAAAAAAAAATAAGATCAAAAACAAGAGAAAGAAAAAAAACAAACCCACAACAACAAAAGAGGTAAAAATACTATGCTTTGAACCACATTCAATCTCCTTAATTTTCTCTCTAGATATGGATGGCACATTCCATCACAAGATTTTTGGAATTGCCTTGAAATGAGCCTCATTGTTGAAAAGAGGCAAGTCCATCACAGTTGATCATCACATAATCTTGTTGGTTTTGTGAACAATGTTCTCTTGGTTCTGCTCACTTCTCTTAGCATCAGTTCATGTAAGTCTTTCCAGGATTTTCTGAAATCATCCTGCCGATCATTTCTTATAGAACAACAATATTCCATTATTCATGTACCATAACTTATTCAGCCATTCCCCAACGGATGAGAGTCCATTAAATTTTCATTCCCTGCCACTACATAAAGGGCTGCTAGAAACATTTTTGCTCATGTGGGTCCTTTTCTCTCTTTTATGTTCTCTTTGGGATATTGGTCCAGTAGTGACACTGCTGGATCAAAGGGTTCAACAAGCATTTGTTAAGTAAGTATTATATGCCTAGTATTGTTCTAAGTTATGGAAATAGAAATATAAGCTAAGAAAAAGACAGTCATAGTCTAAAGGGAGTTTATAATCTAATTCCATCTTTGTGGGCACATTTTAGAGAACTGGCTGGGAATTTCTCTGACTTTAAGCTCATAAAAAGAAGCTAAAGGTAAGCTGGAAAGGCACCAATTTGGGAGCATGGGAGTGAAAGAAGTCCAGCTAGACTTGGCCTCTAGAGAGGAATGAAGGAGTGAACATGATTGACCTGGAAACTTTCCTTAAAATGGAGTTTCCAGGAGGAACTGACCAATCAGAGAAAGGGGCTGCAGGGCTGGCATGATCTTCCAGGATAATAAAATTGTTGAGTTATAGTGGAGAAAGAATTCTAGAGAAATAGGAGTAGAGCCCAGAGAGAAATAGAGTTTCAATCTACAATGGGTTCCAGGGTGCTCACCATGTAGTGATTGGTTGTGGAGAGACTCACAGAGTCCTTGCCAGTTTCCAACATATATCTCTTGCTTCTATCCTTTTTGCTGGCCACAACAACTGATGAAAGAAATATAACAAGAATAAAGGCTTGTAGGGCCTTATTCCTTCTGAGACCACATGTTCCAAAGAAACAGACTTCTGTCTGGTCTCAGCCTTTATTCTCTTTCTTTTAAAGTGTAGTAGATTGGAATCTCTGACCTTGGTAGTTCAAAGGGTCTGGAGATCACATCCCAGAGTCCATGTTCTAGATCCAATGAAGCACTGATGTCCCAAGAAACAAAGAGTGATTTTGCGGCCCTGGTCCAGCAGTATCTGAGAGAAGGACTCATTTGACAGAGATGTATTCTTTATATGTGAACTTGGAGGGGCCAATACTATATGACAGGGTTAGGAAACCTTTTTTCTGCCAAGGGCATTTGGATATTTGTAACATCATTCGGGTACCAAACAAAATTATCAACTTATAGAAGTCAAGCAGTGGGAGGTTGTACTACTTAGCTTTCAGCTCATCATCACCTGTAGTTGATTATGCAAATGATTTTTCAGGCTTTTCATGGCCTGTTCCCTACCTCTATTGTATGAGAACTGAGTTAAGCTGAGGCTACAAGTCCCCAGAGATCCAGGCATAGAACCCAGTATGCTGCTGAGGTATTAGAGGAAATATTTATACTTTGTTCTTGCTAGATCTTCCAAGAAAATATTCATTTATAAGTGTTTCATTAAATAAGGTGTTGGTCCTAAAGTCAGGAAGAGCTGAGTTCAAATTTAGTCTCAGACACTCACTAGCTGTGTGACCCTGATCAAGTCATTTTCCTCAACTACAAAATAACAATTATTTTTCAAGATTGTTATAGGATTAAACAAAATAATAATTGTAAAGCATCTAGCACAGTGCCTGGCACAGAGTAGATGCCATATAAATAAAACCTATTATTAATTATTATTATTATGTTAAATGATTTCATTTGTATCATCAATTATTTAATTTCAGTATCCCTCAGAATCACTCTCAAAATGAGCCAGTAACATTTGCTGTTTACCTACTTCAAAGGTAAGAATGAACAGACTGATATTTTCAAAGGTATATACTCTTGAAATAAAAAGGATTAAAATCTCAAAATATATGGTTTCTGTCCAGACCCATGATTTCATCTTTGTGGGCACATTTTAGAGAAGTATTTGAGGAAGTAACTCTTTAAGTCACTTGCCTATGATCACATAACTAACATAGGTCAGAGGCAATTCCTGAACTCAAATTCCTCTGACTCGAAGACAGGGCCTCTGTTCAGGACTAAAAGTAGTAGATTAGTACATATTAATAAGCAATGATAATTTTTATAATTTGGAGCATAAGGTTATTGCCAGATGAAGCTCCAGACAAAAGATTCTATATAGACAGAATTTTGTGCAATTCAGTGCATCAGCAATTTCCCATTTCCCTCTGGAGCCTCTATTAATGCTTGCTGTAAGAACGATAAGGTCAAACTAAATGGGCCTGCCTGATGGGGAAAATGGCTCTTTCCCTTTCTTTTAAATTCATTTGGTGGCACAAATAATATTTTCTCTAACCTCAGGATCATGAATCAGTTTGGCAGATGCCTTGATCTGCAAGGATGAAAGGGCTTGAAACCCTGAGGTCTGTGTGGGTTGGAGGCAAATTTGGGTCTGAAATGAACAGTAACTCTTATAATGACAGGTTATTGAGAGGCTGTCTATCAGGGATTTTCTCATCTTCTAGTGAGAACTTTGATGTTATTTCTTTGAAACTCAGTTGCTAAAATTACATTTCAGAAGAGTTGTATAAAATCGCAAATTCAGTCCAAAGAAGTCTTAGATTCAGATGGAAAGGATTGAGTTAGAGATGAATTGAAACATTGCAGTTTGTTTTTGTTTAGTTTTGAGGTTTTTTTTGAGAATTCCAATAAAGTACACTCTTAGAGGCTACTAGATGCATGCTTATTTCCTAAATAGGGATGATACTAGTCAGTGACAGGCCCTCTTCATTTCTATCCATTAGCTTTCTTCAAGGCTCAAGTCAAGGGCCACTTCCTACATAATGCATTGGTATTCTCCCTCAATCCCTAATTACTTTTCATTTACTTAGCTTTATATATATAATGTTTCATCCGGTAGAATATGGAATGAGATGAGAGCAGAAATTTTTTAGACTCTTGTTTCTCTAGTCTACCTACTATAGTAGGTGTTTAATGATGCTCAGTTGAATTGAAGTGAAATTGTATTTTTGTCTGGAAGTCATCATGGTATAAATATACTTCTCAGGTAGTCCTTTTATCTCTCAAAATCCTGAATTCTCATTTAGAAGCAAATATAGCATATAAAAAGCACATCAAATTCTCATATGTATCATATGTCAACTTTGTATTTGGAGAGATGTGAGCATATTACAGGTGGCAGGTAAAAAATGGCATTTGCCTTCTTACTCTGAAGATGGTAGTTGGGTGAATCGATGGAATGGGGAAAAAGCATTTATTAAGTGTTTCTATGTGTCAAGCACTTTAAAGGGTGCCCCTTTCATGCTATCCATGACTTAAATTTTAATTCTAAAAACATGCAAGAGGCTATCTACCAGGGCTTTTTTCATCTTGGGGTGAAGAACTTGGATACTGTTTGAAGATAGGGCCTAACTTAGGTTGACATACTCATTTTAATGCTTACTTTGTACTTAATGGAAATAAATTTGTGCCTCTCCTATCATTTCATGTCACAAATGAAGATCTTAGCAAGACCCTGTTGAGGAAACAGTCTCTGAAGGAAAGTTAAGAAGTATAGTTAGCAAATACTCTAGAGATAAGTTGCTTTTTGTGGTCTCTTAGGCTTATCCTTCATCATTCAGGATAATAGTGAATTAGAATCTTAAATGATTATGTCCCTAGTAAGGCTGGATGTGGTCTTATATGCCCCATCAGCCTTCATCACTCCTGGAACACATTCCCTAGGCAGCATAAAATCTAAGTGGCATAAAAAAATGCCTCCATGCCTGATTTAATTTACAAATATGATTTCTACATAGCAATCAACAGGGCTTTGTGCTAGGAAAAGGAAAAGGAAGCAGTAGATTTCATAACATCTCAAATTCAATATCATTTGTAAGCCCAGGAGGCTGAGAAACATGCCCTAAACTATTATGGCTAATCAAAGTATTAAGACTACTATTATATAATCTTTCATTCAACAAACATTTATAAGGCACCTACTATGTGCCAAGCAGAAAAGCAGCATTACATAAAGGAAAGAGATCTAGTCTTATAAAAAGGAAACTCTGTCCATCCCTGAGACATATTGGCTCAATTATTCTAAGCAACTCATTTAACCTCTCACTACTCTAGGCAGGTCTCTTAAGAGTATAAGTTGCAGCAAAAATGATGACCTGAATCAGTAAAGCGAATTTCCTTTTGCAGGTATTCTTTATTCTTGTGAAATCACAAATTAAGTCCATATCTTATGTACCAAGAACTGAGCTAAAGAGCAAAACAAAAGCAATCCTACCCTCCCCAAAACATGCATTTTCCTGGAATTAACATTGTACCACTAGTTTGGGGTCTAATTGTTATTGTTGTTTGTCCTTCATTATCAAAGAGGATCACGACATTAGGGAGATGATGCCGTGACATGCAAGTAAATTGGATTTGAGTAAGGGAGGGCTGTGCAAGGTCACCTGCCTCACTTTTCCCTCCAGAGCCATTCAGTGGTAAGTTCTAAATCAGGATGACTGGAGATGGCCCTGGATGCAATGGGAGACGCTGGCCTTTTTAAGCTAAAGACTTTAGTAGGTCTCTGTTTGACTGAGATGGTACACATTCAGGGATTAAGGTTAGGTAGCAAAGGATCTCTTTAGTTGAATAGGGTGCACAAGCTACATCCTTGATGTCCAACTTGTGCTAATTATTAACACTTTTTATATACCTATAGTTTTTACTTCCAACCATCCAAGCATTCTGCTATACACCTTTAGCTAAAATGTGAAGCAGGGGAGAAAATGGGTAACCTTTCTCCATACCTTTGGTTTCCCAGAAAAACAAAACACTGCTAATGGTAGATCAATAATATCTTCCTCATCTTCCTAGATAAGTTCAAAGGCCTACACTATGGACTGTATGTTGCAATGAAGTTTACTTTCAGGAAAAATTATGAAATTTAAGCCCTTCATGCAATGCAGAGCAAGCAAGCACTGGGCTAGGTTCTGGACTTGGAAACAAAAAAATGAGAGAGAGTCCGTCATCAAGAAACTTATATTCTACTGAGCAAACCATATGTACCCAGAAAAATAAGAAATATATACAAAATAAATCATTTCTAAGGACGTTGGGAAAGGAAAGGCAAATAATTGTTGATAGGAAGCATCAAGAAAGACCTAATGGATGAGCTGGACCTCGAGTTTTGAAGTGCATAAGGGATTCAAAGAAGCCAGAGGTGAAAAAGAACTTTATAAAGATCCTTCTTTACAAAGTGGCTTGCTTTTCTTTCTGAATTTACAACTATATATGCCTCTGTATATAATGTCTTTACTTAGATGTGTTCTCCAGTAAATTCAGTAGAATTTAAGTTCCTTGAGGGCAGGGATTGTTTTCTTTTTATTTCCTATCTTTGTATTTCTAGAACTTAGTGTGGTATCTAGTAAGTCCTTACTATATTTATGGGACAGCAAGGTGCCATGGTGGATAGAGGGCCAGATTTAGATTTGATAAAATTTGTTTTCAAATTCTGTCTCAGACACTTAGTAACTTGTATGACTTTGGACAAGTCATATAACCTCTGCCTCAGTTTCCCATCTATTAAATGGGGATAATAATAGCACCTACCTCACAGGGTTTTTGTGAGGACCAAAAATGAAATGAGTGTAAAGTGAGTTGCAAACATTAATAGTTACTGATGAAGAAGATGAATTGAATTTTGTAAATTTGCCAGGCTGGTGCCACCAAAGTCTCTTTTCCGGAGGAAACTGCTACAAATCTCTTGGGGAATTTTTTTTTTTTATAAAAGACCCAATTTCACTAATTAGATTATACTAATATGCCTTCCTGAGATTTCTTGCATGAACAGGCTCACCATCTTTAGTTTACTTTATCTCCAATAATATCTTTGTGGGTCCCCGACCAGTAGAGGGCAATAGACTCATATATGTACAAAGCTAAAAGTGGCCCCAGTAGAGTATGGGGTTCAGAAGTTCCCAAAGAATCCGAAAGGAAAAACTCCATTTTCAATGTTCTAGTTCTACTAAACATTCTTCCTCCTTGGAGGAAGAGAGAAAGAGAGAAAGAGCATCTGTAACGTCATTGGTAAAAGACAAGTTCCAGAAGGGAAAATGTTCTATATCAGTGCAGATCAAATATTTTCTTTGCAATTTAGAACCTTAGAGAGTTGCAGAAGACATTAAGAAATGTTAAATGATTTGCCCAGGATCATACAGCCAGTCTATGGCAAAATAAGAACTCGAATTCAGGTCACCCTAACTTTGAGACCAGTTCCCTATCAACTGGCAATCTGTAGACATTTAATATGTGCTCTTAAAAATACACAAAACTGAATAGTTCTGTCAATTTGGGGAATATTTCTTAGCCCTTTAGCTTATGAATTGGGTATACTAATTGGATGCAAAATTTTTCCTATCTTATATTATTTTAAAATCATTTACAATAGAAGCAAAGCTTGTGAGATGACAGAGGTCTAATATTGTGTATTAACCACATGTAAAATTTCTCTAAAATTGGATAAATTTTTTTCTTTTTGTTCTTCATTTGTTTATAAATCCCTTTTAGAATTAGAGAGATTTTTTTTAAAGGGAAGAAACCAAACTATTTGGTGAAAAACAAAAGAATATCCATGAAACTTTTTGTTGATATTATTTTTATTTAAACTCATTAGGACTAAGCATCAAGATTGTCCAAATGAGAAATTATTTACAGAGAGAAGACAGCCGGGCTCACACAAATATATTACATGTTCCGTCCTTGACATGAGCATGTAAGAAGATCTCACTGAAAAACAGGCCCATTGTTTTTATATGATACAGGGTCTCAGAAAGGAACTTTGATTATAGGCCTTGCCAAGTCTGGATGTTTAAACCTCTTAGTTCATTTATTCATAACTATCTTTATTTTTCAGTTCCTATCTTGTTCTGCCTTTTCTTTGCATAATATCCATCTTCTTAATAGACCCAGTTTTCTTTTTTTCATTATTTCTTCCATCTAATGGGCTGCTGTTGATCTCTGTGTCACCCTGAAATGAGAAAAGGGAGCATGAGAAAATGCAAATGAACTGTAATTTCTCTCTTCTCTATCATTTCTACTACCCAGATCCCCAAAATGGCAAGCTCCCCACACAGGTTTTTCCACAGCCACCTTCTTCTTAATGGACGCCTTATAGTCACACCTTATCACACCCTTGCCTAAAAATTGTGAATGCCATTACTGTAGCATGGTGACACCTTTATTGTAAGTGTGGGTGGGACCTGTTTGTTCTGCAATTTCTGGGAGTTGGATAGGGAGCTGTATCAGGAGCCTGCCCAAGTGTGAAAGTACGGCCCTCTGGGATTAAAGTAAACACAGATAATGTGCCTGTGGGGGAACCCGTAGGTGTAAATCATGCTGCTCATTTGCAGTTGGTGTACTACTTTTCTGTACCAGGAAAAGAAACTGCATTGGATTATGTTCCACCAATGGATTTCAAATGAATGTTTATGTTTAAAAAAGAAAAAAATATCCATCATAGTGAGCACAGCATTCTTCCATCTAACTTAGCCCTTATAAACTAAATTTTGTCAGTGAACAAATATATATATAAATGATATATATGCTGTGTGTATATACATAGATACATAAATTTATATATCACATATATATGCATATATGTATATGTATATATTTGTGTGTGCATGTGTACAAGCACACCTCATTTTATTGTGCTTTGCTTTGTATGTCACAAATGTGGTTGTGGATTTTTGTTGTTGTTATTAATTGAAGATTTATGGCAACCCTCCATGGAGCAAGTCTATTAGTGCCATTTTTGTGCTTACCTCGTATTTCTCTCTGTCACATTTTGGTAATTCTCAAAATATTTCATACTTTTTCATATTGTTATTTTTGTTATAGTGATCTATGATCAGTGATAAGTAATGTTATTATTGTCATTGTTTTGGAGTATCAAGAACCATGCCCATAGAAGATGGCAAAGTTAATTGATAAACATTGGATGTGTTCTGACTCTGCCACCCACTGCCTGTTCTCCATCTCTCTCCCTCTCCTCAGGCCCCCCTCTTCCCTGAGAAACAGCAAAATTGAAGAATATTACATAAACTTAGTTGATAAAGCATCAGCAGGATTTGAGAGGACTAATTTTGAAGGAGATTCTATTATGAATAAAATGTTATCAAACAGTATTGCATGCCACAGAGAAAGTTTTTATGAAAGAAAGTCGATCAGTATAGCAAACTTTATTTTTGTCTTATTTTAAGAAATTGCCACAGGCATCCCAACCTTCAGTAACCACCAACCTGATCAGTCAGCAGCCATCAACATTGAGGCAAGATCCTCCAGATGCAAAAAATATTGATTCACTGAAGATGATGGTTAGCATTTTTA